>NC_142931.1:23026894-23046894 GCF_046866305.1 Octopus bimaculoides | reverse complement strand
GCACACTTCAAAACGCCGAAAATTTTGATTTTCATTGAGCTCATGTGGTACCAATTTATCGAGCTTTTTCAACTTACCAATTTTCTGCAGATTGCGTGATACCGTTGCAATACAGACATCAAGTGCCTGAGACATTTGTCTGACACTTTGACGTGGGTTTTGTTCAACAGTTTCTTTCAATTGTTCCTTGTCAAAACTGCATGACCGTCCTCTACTTTCTTCATCTTCAAGGCTCTCATGATCACTACGGAATTTCTGAGACCACCTTCGTACTCTGTGATCACTCGTGGACCCCTCGCCGCATGCTCTGTTGATATTGGCAGCAGTTTGAGAGGCATTGTAACAAGCTTGAATTCATGGAAGAAAAGTAAGTGAAGGTCCTTTTTTTGTCATGTTCATAATTAAGGGCGCCTATGCTTCAAGAATGTTTTCTGTCTGAAATAAGTAGAAAATTATTAAAGAGTATACATCAATTATTAAGTATGTCGGAATTCACCTAAAATATAATTAAAATACTATGATAAAATTGCGTTTCAAAACACAACACTTAGAGCGGCCATTATTTTCGGAACAACCCAATACATCTGGGAGTAAAAACGTAGCTAATATATGAAAGCAGTAAATATGGAATGTAACAACTCCACCTCCATTAAGATAGGGATTTCCATATGTAATATAGAGCGTCAAAAACTATGATTAACAGCAATTATCAATTCTTTTAACGTGCAAAGTGTAACAATCAGATTAATTCTAAAATAAGGCAAGCTTAATTTTTTGTGACCGAAGCGAGACCGATGAGGATGAATCTTTTCTTTGAAGCCAAATAATAGGGAGAAAAAAGGGCTATATAGTTGTGTCATTATGCCTCTTCAGTAAAGTATATCTTACTCAGATGGAAAGACTTAGAATTGATCTCTCTCTCTCTCTTTCTCTCTGTCTCTACCACTCACCCTCTCCCTCTCCTCCACTATCTCCCTACATCTCCTTCTCTCTCCCTGTACACACACACATATATATATAGTTTTACTTAGGCATACTGAGACTAATAACCTGGTTGACCTGGTGTTAAAACTCAATATACAAATACTTCAGAATAGTCAAGTACACAGTAGTAATAAGAAATTAAATAAATGAAAAAATAATAAGAAGTTATATCATGAATTTGATACTAATTATGGTTTTCATAGCCAAAGTGGACAAAGATCTTGGTTTCCTTATTTTTCTTTCCGTTCTCACTCGTTACCACTTTTGCATCAATCTCCTTCGCGTTGTTCACGTTCTCTGATAGTCCAGCGTCCTGGTTTGTAAATATATCTAACGTTATGAACTGACCCTGAAAGTTTGCTGTGAGATACATAGCTTGTTGTATAAATCTGCCAACATAATATAGCTTAAAGCATGAAACTACTAACTAATAGTTTTTCTGTAATTCTGTACATTAAACGGTAGGTTTAATTGTAGGAATAGTGGAACCTAGCAGTAGGAGTAATTTGCTACACGAGGCGAGTCTCGTGCGAATGTTTAGCTTGAAGTACGAGCGGAAATCCGCAATACGAGTGAGTTTCATACAAACACAAATCGTCCTATCTTTAAGGTGATTCTGCTAATAAAACCAGTTTACATATTTCTTTTGCATTCTCTTTTTTATAATTGTCATTTTACTTGTTACTGCACCTTTTTTCTTTTAAACCCATAAAAAGTCATTTCTGAGTGTATTTTGGGGGCTGGAACGGATTAATTATATTCTTGTTAATTTCAACGGGGAAAGCTGAATTGTAAAACCAGTAAATCATAAGACTAGCTCGAACATGGAACGAATTAAACTCGTACTGCGTGGTATCACTGTAAATATGTTTATGGATACATATTCTAAGTATGTCTAAATATATAATTATGTTCATATATATATATATATATATATATATATATATATATATATATATATATATATATATATATATATATTGTTGTACTTGGGGATGGTCATATTGCCAGTTTAGCCAATGATATACATATATATATATATATATATATATATATATATATACATAATTAAGGGATCAGCAAACATTTGCTTCACCACATACCGAAGTTCAGAAATAGCAGCTAAGAACTTCGGTATGTGGTGAAGCAAATGTTTGCTGATCCCTTAATTATGTTTATAAATGTATATGAACTTTTAAATAAGTTCTCCCCCGATAATGGTGTTTACATACCGAAGGGCTTGGTAAAAATTATTAATTGTTGATTTATTAATAAATTAATAAATTGATAAACCTTTACCCTTTTAATTTGTTATATATATATAGATATGTGTGTGTGTGTGTGTGTGTGTGTGTGTGTGTGTGTGTGTGTGTGTGTATATATATATATATTGTAGATATAAATATATATATTATATGTATACATGTTTATATATATATATATATATATATATATATATATATATATAATATAGATATGTGTGTCTGTTTGTGTCTGCGTGTGCGTAGACAGACCAACAGACAGACAGACAAACAGACAGACAGAGAGACAGACAGCTAGATAGATAGATTAGATAGATAGATAGTGAGATTTCTTTTTTTTTTCTTCTCCGAAGTATAGAATGCCTATGCTCCCTCTCCAATCACATGCAACATGTTATCATTCATGTCTTGAAAATCACCAATAGAAAAATTATAGAAAGTGGACAAGAAAGCTGAAAATACTCATCTCCACCTGTAACATGATTTCGAACTCCTCTTTTCATGAAACGCTATGAAATCATTCAGGACATTCAAAATGCCTGAATGTAATAGAAATTCTGCGTAAATGTAATAGAAAATTTACGAATATACTTATAAAATACGTAGAACCTGAAGAAATCACTACCAACGCTAAGGAAACTCTACGAAGTAGCGCATCCTGATGAATTTAGGAAAACTCTCACTGATAAAATGCTTACTATTTAATGAAGAATGGCGACGTAGCTTAAGATTCACTTAGATGTCAATAGGAAAAGCAAACTGATATTGTAATTTGTGGAATACCGTTGATCAATGGTCTGCTTAGTTAGATCTGACCTAAAGGGAAAAACAAATGAAGAATCCATACAAACACTGCCAAATATTCAGAATCTGGAAAATTAGAAAGCCTGTAGAACGTTAAATTGACGAATTGATATTTATTACATAGACATATTACTCTGATAGCCATAACGCCAAAATATTCGAACTGCTCCTCATTGCTATGTCTATTGTATATATTTCTGTTTTCAAAAGCAGGATATCGTTATATTTCAAGGAAAAAAAGAACAATTTACAGTTGACCCAGTTGCAATGTGCAGCGGTACATGGAGCCTATCCTTTAAGCCAGAATGGAGTCTTGAGCTTTCCAAATTTACGTTGTAAGGCGCGAGAGTTTGTTTCGTACCCAAAATAAAATCTCACTGCACTCATACCAAAGACACACATGCAAAAACCATAAATAACAAATGCTTATTTATTACTACGATGACAAAATGTAACAAAACCATTCAGCTATAAAAGTCCCATTCATTATAAACACAATTATCTCCAATACATATTTCATTAATTTCAGAGTTAATGCCACTTGCAAACGTTTATAAATAAACTAATAATCTGTCACGCATACTTTTATTTCTGTTTTACGACCACCAGCAAAATAACAAATACCCATGGCAGATTTACATAAAATCATACAAAAGTCAAATAACCACAATTTGCTACCTACACATATGCTCACACATAATTCATTGAATAAATATAAAACATAAGGCAAAGAATTGTAAAGAAATACAAACTCACACACACACACACACACACACACACACACACACACACACACACACACACACACACACACACACACACACACACACACACACACACACACACAGGCAATCAGATATATTTTCCAAAAGAAGAGAAACAACAACACATGGATTTTACTCAGAAAACCTTCCCCTAGGATTACTCATCTGTGAAAAGTAACATCCATTAGCGATACAGTTACTCGCAGTGGATATATCCATAATTATTTTTTCATATAACTTATTCATAAACAACCTTTCTCCAAAAAACAATTTATGCAAAAACTTGCACACAAACGAAAAAGTACACCACATCACCAACTCGCTGACAAATCTTAAGCAAATAAATAACACACCATACCACCAACTAATCGATGAACAATCACAAGTGCTATACCACACACACATACACACACATACACGCACACACACGTACGCACATACATACACATGCGCACGCACATGCAGTCATACACGCGCGCACGCACACACATACATAGCAAAGGATATATATACACCACATATAAAAACCAAGGTGTAAAAGTTCTAGCCTGCAGATGGTAGTAGTATGAACCTCGTATCGTGAGAGGAACTCTCTGTATGAACGAATAGCTCATTTTATACGGTACAATATGTATTGAGCACTCGTCTCTCATTTGTATGATATAAAGCAACGTACGCAAATTACTATTATTATTATCATTATTATTGAGTGAGAGAGCAGTGCATGCCATCAAAGAAACACTGGGGTAAAATATACGAAGCTCATTATACCCATCATGACTACCCGTCTGTAAAGATACACCAGGCACATGCATCACAATCATATGTGCGCAATATAGTGATCTCATATCAAGATAAACACCGCAAGACCTCGCAGGTGGGGCCCAGTTAGAATTTTCTTCAGATCGAGTAGCCCATCCCGCTCAAAAGGTCTCTGAATAAGTTTGTTTAAGGATGTTGAGCAAAACACCCATGTTTCCAAAGGTGAATTGTTTAAACCCCAAAGATTTCCTCTCAACACATGGCTATGATGCTCCCTCACTACTTCTGCTCGTGATCAGAAATGCACATATTGTCAGCCACCAAGGGACATACTCAACTGCTTAAGGTCAAACAACTGACAAGCAAATCTGTGGTATTGAGCAGAATATTTGCTGTAGTCCATCTTTTATACCAAGACAAAACAACATACATGATAACACTTTCAATCAATTAAGATCAGAAGCCATGAGAGCCACTGCCTGATACTGCATCCGAACATTCATTATTATTATTATTATTATTATTATTATTATTATTATTATTTTTATTATTATTATTATTTTCATTATTATTAATATTATTATTATTAATATTATTATTATCATCATCATTTTCATTAGTATGTGTGTGTGTGTGCGTGTGTGTGTGTGTGACATTGTTAAGCAGCAGCAGTTAAATAATAAAACATCGCTATCTAGAATTGAAATCGTACACCGCATTTGGTCTGCTAGTAAATTATCACGCTTGTCACTACACCGAAAATAATCATTCTACCATCAAAACAATAACAATGGATGATTTTCTTTGATTATTAACTGTAAACACGATCTTGGTTTTGCAGTCTCACAGAGAAATATCAGCAGTCGACAAAAACTGTTGAAGAATGAATATTCTTTGTATATCGCATTTCTTAACAAATCTGTTTTGAAATCTTCTTTAAAACCACCAGAAACAAACGGCGCTTGTGGTACTTTGATGTTTTCTTCCTGCCTGGCACCATTTCAACCCCTAAGGCGACTAATATGAAATAGGTAATAGGATTTTGAAAAACAGTGTTAATGTTTCTCTTGTTTGCAATAAAGAGAGACAATTTTATCTTAACAACTAATCGAATTTTCGTAATAAAGCTACAGAGACATTTCAATTCTGACTCTTTTACCTTTCATTTAAAACCTTCAAACTTTACAAAACGTGTTTATTGCATGAAATGTGTTCCACTCCTATGTAAACGCTAACATTTGTCCTAAGTCGAATTAAAATGTTATTTAGTGAAATATAATGGAAACCACATCCCGCCAATGCATGGGAGAGACAGGTTCAGTCGGAACTTCGTGTTCCGCAGTTAATTATGTAACAGACTATGACTAAGATGCATAAAACACATCGGTCTATATATTTTTTTTCACACTCACACACACACACACACAGTTAATCCCACCCCAAAAACCGAAGAACAAACACAAGAAAAAAAACAACTACGTGAGGACGCTTGGTACATGCAAAGTATTAGCAGACGTTCATGGAGGGAAAGAAAGGTAGTTTTACGTTTGGAGCTAAGTTCTTCGTCAGAAACAGGAGACGGGGGAAGTCCATGAGTATTATTAGAGTATTACCGTTCTTTCGTGAACCGATTTAGGACTGCGTTTGTCCAAGTGTAGTTCCGATAATAGTGCCTTCTTCAGAATCTATGAGACATGTGAGAAGGGAAAAAGTTAGTCTCAAATATGAGCTAAAATTATTCTATGGATTAAATGCCGTCAACAGGACGTCTACAGCTGGGTGGCAGAAACAACTAGCTATCAAAGCATACTCGAGTACCAGTGACGGCTAAGGTTTGGAAGTACAAACACACATACACACGCATAAATACACAAGCACATATGTATGCACGTCCTTATGTATATATGTGTGTGTATACTGTTGCACAGAGAGTGAGAGGGTGAGACAGAGCGAGAGAGAGAGAGAGAGAGAGAGAAAGGTGTATAGATATCTATTCATATCTTATATATAAATGGCAATTTTTGTCTGTCTGTTTATTACCAGCTTACTGCATAAACCAGCGAACTAACCTTCAACAAACTTTGCACACATATAAAACTAACATCCAATTCAATAATAGGCTAATTGGATTTCAATAAAAATTTATAATGTGCCCCATAGGGTAGCTGTGCGAATTATATGATGAAATGAGAAGGGTGCAAAGTGTAGTAGTCTGAATAATTTAAGGTGAAAGAGTGAAGGTTACTGATATCACGTAAGGGGAGAAAAGTGTCTAAGCGACAACTAAAGAGCGGCAATGAGCGTCTCATTACGTTAATACAGCTGTCATGTACACACGACGCTGCATACATACTTTCGTAAATACATGGATACATTGATACACACACACACACACACACACACACACACACACACATGCACAGAAAAGTAAATTTTAAAGCACCCAAGAAGAGTAAAATGTGGCTGTGAGGAATACGTAGTTTTAAGGAGAGAGGGGCTAGGTGGCTTTTATGCTGTCCATCGTAAAGAAACACTCGCACGCTAACACACACACATACATACATACATATACATACATAAATACATACATACGTACATACATACGTCTACTATACACCATTTTAAACTCATGATTATCTGTGTGTACGTTTGTAAATGTGTGTGACGTCTTATAACAGTCTGTCTCTCTACTTTTGTACGGTCTTCTCTTTGCTGTCACATATTGTCAGATTAAAATTACGTCAAAATTTTCTAATTCGCAACTTTCCGCGTAAAATCCGATTTTTTTATTAATCTGTTCGAGAAAAATTGCAAAAAATGTAATTGAGGTTTAAAGTTTAATCATTTTTACCTAATGAGAAAACAGGATTTGGAAGCTGGTATTTTCTGCATGATAGCTGTCTATCACAAAATGAAAGCAAAATCTTTAAGACGTGGAAGAAGTTTTATTAAACAGACGAAAGCAAGGTATTACTACGACCAAAGTCGTAAGAACTTCTGAAGTTTTAATAAGTTTTAATGTATAAAGTCATGTGAAACGGTTGAACACACATGTAAATAATTTCAAAAGGTAAAAAAAAAAATCCTCAACGAAGTTTGTTTGCAAAAAAACTGCACAAATCTGTTCTGATCAAGAGGCCTCTCTGTCGGGGAAGGCATGTTCTGACATGGAATAAACAAAAATTTATATAAGACATTTTATTGTAATAATTGCCCCGCAACGACAGGCTAGTCAACTAGTATATGTATATCAATCGAAGTGTACAGTATTATATATCTATCACGGCCGATCTTACCAATTAGTTTCACGATAGGGTTTTAACGGAGTATTACGTAATAGTCTGATTATGTAACCATGCGCTCTTCAGAGGGTGCCGTTATGGACTGAAATATGGCGACTGCTCTCCCTTTTCGGAGGTGAATAGACACCTCCGGCTTTTGATCGCTGTGAAAAAGATGATGATGCGAATCGAGCAGTTATGAATTATGTTTCCTTGGTGTCAAAACATCGTCTCAAATTTTGATTTCAGAAATATGAAGGGAGGACTTATTGAATGGCTAAAGAGAGCTTAATTGTTATTTGAATTTCTTAAATCATCCTCTATTAATCATCCTGGGCTCGTTATTCTACGCTGATCACGCCATTAAAGGCTATATTACAAACAGCATATATAACATATAGTCGGAAATAAAGTGTTATCTATGGCTAAAGATTGTAGGGATTGTGTGAAAATGTATGAAGGAAAATTACAATATAAATTATGTTTAAAATACCTGAAACTTTCACAACGAAAAAAGGAAAAGTGTAAGTGAAAGAATAATAAGAGAAAAAGTAAAATCTCGTACGAAGTAGCAAAAATAGAACATAAACATTAAAATAAATAGGAAAATGTTGATGCAAGAAGACATATAGCTGACACATTTACACGTTTCGTACGTATTCATGAGCACTTATGAACACCTACATATATCGATATTTTATTACGTAATAAAATACAATCTGCTTTAACAGCAGAATCTAACATAATATAGAGTACAACAAAAAGCAATGCAGCATATTACAGAATAATGTAATATAAAGTATGATTTAAAATAATCTAAAAATATTACGCCTTTTTACTATTTTGCTCTCTTACGTGATTCACCCTAAAGATTGTGGCCATTCTGGGACACTGAAGGAAATAGCTTAACAGTTAACGGCTGCTTAGAATTGCATATAAATCTGTGTTTATTCAACCTTCTCCAATCAAGTTTTAACCATAATTTGTCCTCCAATATTCTTTTAGTATTGTATACATTTGAATAATTAGCAGAGTGCACACGGATACATACATTGATACTATGTGGACTAAGATCCGTGTTGACAGGCCGCTGGTATTTATAGAGTGTTAAGCACTTTCGGTATGCAAATTAAGGACTCCTTCATAGAGTAACGGCTACATTTGTTGAGTATATAAAACGCTTGGCTGATTCTTTCTCTGGAGCCTGTCAAAGTAATGCGGACGCCTTCGAAAATCGATTAAGTTTGTACATCATTTTTTTTCAATCTGCGGAGAAATGGCTAAAATGTGCCCTGTTTATAATTATATCATATGTTACATAATATATGATGTTACTTCTTTCTTTTGTTCTTCGAATTTATTATCAATCTACAAAGACCCTGCTTCTAGGCTAGAAGTAAGACTCTTCGATGGTATGGTTAATTTTCACGAAGCAAATGATGTTGGTAGTTGACCCCTATTTAGATACATTTCATTACGTGTCATTCATACTCTTTCCATGCAGTGTTATTAAATCTCACTAATAAAGATTGAGATGTTTTAGCCAATAACCTGTAATAACATTTGGGTGAGGATTTTGTTTTTCATTTGAGGTGTGTTTCTAGTACTGCACCGCCGATTTCGTAAAGACTTCGTTAAATATGTTTGCAGTATCTCTGTTCTAATTCATGTGTCCATTCAACTTTGTCGCTGAATTTATCATTCCTTTGCCATATTGATCTCCAGTAGCTTTCAACCTGTTCTGTTGATGAGATATTTTTACTGATATTGTTTTATTTTTGTCCAAGCCACGATAGATTGATTTGGGATCTCTAGCAAACAATTTATTCAGTGTTTCCTGTTTATACTTTCGAATTTATATTTTACGTTCTCAGCTGCAGCTGTTAATTCCTTGTTCAGCTGATGAAATATGGCTTTTGAATTCTCATACTGCTTTATTTTGTCTATGTTTTAACCTTTTTCCGATTTTTCGTCAATTTATTGATAGCGTCGCATTTATAGCTATGATAATCTGCAGGATAATTCTTCGAAGAAACAGAATCTTAATTTTCAAACTGAGAGTCTCTTGTTTTGTCATGCAGTCCCAGCTTTTCTAGAAAGGATAGCAATGTTATTGTTGACACAGACATCAAGAAATATATATTCTTGTACGTGGATTCTAACTAAAGAGGCATTGGATAGTTTCATTTACTACTTGCAGTTCAAATTTAGATGATACTTTTTATGCTCCTTTTAATTACCTGTCTTTAAGATTAATGTTTTAAACCTATTCAGCATATCAATCCCGTAACAATTTTAGAGAAATAAAAATATTTCGCTAATCCGCTGTTTGTCCGAGAAAGCTATCATTCGGCTGTTTGTGTACAATGGCAGACTGAGTATTTCTATGTGATTGCACATTGCTGTTCGTAGTGGTGGTGTTCGCCTTAATTTTGAATGCTCTGTGACGGTCAAATGTGGGAGATGCTCGCTGACTAATACAAATGTCCAGTTCTACGCTGTTGCCAACATTGATATTGTTGTCTTAGATGACTTTTTTTTCTTGGTGTTATTGTGCGTTGAATGTGATGATCGAGTTATGAGTAACAAATTACGTAACGTTTAATTATATGCTTTAGTTATTTCTTTAGAAATCCATGAGATAACATTGATGAATTCCTATTAGTCGAAGCTGTTGAAGTGATGGCAAGGAAGCAAGATGAGATCCGTCCATTGATGGATACTGACAACGAAGAGGACAAACGTTTGTTGGTCGCTGCGAAAGAGATGGAGAAATATTATGGCGCCTTATCACATGGTGGAGAATGGGGCTGAACGAAGAGAGGTAAATTGTAAGACAGCAGCTGTGTATAGATTGATACAATGCAGGTAACATACCAGAAGGTACAAATCTATATATGAGCTTATATTTAGCCAGTTTTGTTGAAAGTCATGTCAAAATCAATATATCATCACCTGGATTAAGGGTTTTTAAATCTAAGTGTGGGACCCTATATCTTACTCTTGTAGGAAATGGTCTTGTCTCAAGCATTGCCAGGTGTTGATAATCTATTTGGTATTCCCTGGAGGAATTTGTTGAAATATGAGTTTGAAGTTGAGCGTTGCTGATGGTGTGTTTCTTACATTATATAAATGGACAGTATAGTGATTGTTTCTTTTAAAAATGTTTTCTCTTCAGAGTGGCTGAAAGGTTTGGGGTGGCGGGGTGGGGTAGTTAATTTCTGTTAGTGACCTCTACAGTTATTCACTTAATATTTTGTTTAGTGAGAAAAGACCACTTCAGTAGGACTGAGTACAGCACGTGAGGGGCTCTGTAAAGATAGGGGACAGAGGGATGATGGCAACTGGATCGCTGACCTCGAAAGGTCTCTAAGAATCCAAGAGTATATCCTGCTGACTGTGCTGGTCTTGTGCCTGATGTACGTGCTCCAGCTTGGATTAATATTTCACAGTTCCAATTTAGCCTCTGTTGTTGGCATCTTCTAGTAGGAAGAGAACATGGCTGTTTTGCACAAAATATTTGTCCCGCAAACGTTTTAGATATTGCATAAATTCAAAGCATTGAGACACAGATTGTGCGTATAATCCATGCGGCTGTTCAGTAATTTGGTATTTCCAATGTGTATTGTGTGTTCAATCGTGATTAGGACGAAAGAGACTGGTATGGTTTGTCATGATGATCTATCTGTCAATCCACTTTCAACTTAATACTAAGTAGATACTATTGTTCTTTAAAGGTTCCGACAAATTGTTACTACGGTTAAATTTTGATGTTATTCATGGTTTAGATTTTCTTTGTTTCCAGATTTTTTCAATTCTACACAAGCATTGCCTGCTAGTTTGTGTAAATATATACGTTTCTGTGTAGATGCTTATGTAGAATATTCGTATTTAATTACACACACATGCACACACACACACACACACACACACACACGCACACACACACATATATATATATATATATAGAGAATATATAATACCTATATGACACACACACACTCACACACACACACACACACACACACACACATATATATATATATATATATATATATATATATACATATCCATATACATATATATGCATATATATATATACATATACACACATATAAAATATGACATATAAGTATGTATGTGATATATATGACGCATAATCGTATATATCTATATATATTATCTTTTACTTGTTTCAACAATTTTGATTGCAGGTACGCTATAGCAGGTACGCTATAACTAACAATTTCTGCTGCTGGACTGCTAAGTTACCGGGATACAAACAAACAAGCACCGGTTGTCAAGCGGCAGTGGAACACATACACAGTTACAAGCACACACGTATGATAATTGGAGTAAAGAATTGTGGTATTGCATTAGATAAAAACCATTTTTCACTTTGTATTTCATTTTGCATTGTTTTGATCTTAACAAAAAGTTGTATCTATGATATATATATATATATATATATATCATACATATACACATCTATCTATGCAGATATGAAGGCATATATGTATGTGATATTTCAGCTGAGAAGCAGGTCACCTGTTGTTCCTATAAAAGTTTACAACATATATGTGTAATCTACAGATTAAATATATTGCAACATATTTCGTCTATTCTGCAACTGCAGCAGACTGATTACATTATATCTATGAAGGTTTATGTAGTTTAGCCAATTACTAACGAACAGATATTTATGAATACATTCCTATTTCGGGAAAATGTTAAATACGTATCTCTAACCCATCTCTATGATACTTATATAAAAACTGCCATATTAAAACATGAACATATGATTAAATTGTCTGCTCCGTAGTTTATCTCTTGCGGGAGAAAAGGAGCCCATATTATATTAGTATTGAATATATGCGACTAAGACAGAACTTCGATGTGAATGCTGAACATCCCACACTCCATGAAAAAGAACTTATTGGATTATGTGTATCTGGGTGCATTGCATCCTGGGAAATAAACAGGTGGTCATGGCTGAGATGTATTTTATTTTAGGTTTGCTTGATCATAGCTTAACATGGGTCACACATTAACAAGAGTTAAATCGATACTCTTTTCTTACAGCGGAAATTTATTCTGAGTCTTGTCTCAAATTATTACTGCTCAAGGAATTGTTACAATAGGCTCATTGTAGTAACGGAAAAATGGGATGTTACTAAATACCAAACCAAACTGATTAGTATTCTCTATAAGCAGTTAACGAATGAAGACATGGTAATGAAATCATTTAGAATATTCTGGTAATATTTTCTTTGTATTCAGTCGCAGTAGGAACCAGTGTGCGAGCGAGATGTTCCTGGTCGCTGAACTTATTAGAAATACTTGCCAAAACTCTCTCGAACCACACATTATTGTTTAAAGAGAACGAAACATTGATTATGTAGTTCTAGATACGCTATTCCTAAAAACAACAGAGTAGTCATATCCGGAAATGTTTCACTGGAGAGTATGTAAGACATGACTAATACAACAAGAAATCTCACAACGTTTACAGATTTCTAACAGTATATCTACGAAGAAATTATTGAAGTAATATCCAGGAATACATAAGAACAAAATTTCAACAAAAAATTGGGTTTTCTTATAGTCAAATGTTTATACTTAATGTATTGAATGAAGGTGATATATTTTTATATACGTATCATGTCATTATAAGAATGTTGCTGTCACTGAGTAACAGCGCTTACAATTACAAGTATCAGGAAATTTATATATGTTTACAACTGTTTATTTACTTTATAATATTTATGGTGTGAAAATAAAATGAGGTATTTTCTGCTCACCAAAATCGTGACATTCTTTTTACTTATATTTCCGTACATCTCACGAATGTCCGTGTTTGCATACTAAAACAACATAAATAGTTGATCTGGACAATGATATACATGATCCAGACAAATTGAAATTTTGGAAAGAGTATAAATTAATAATTATCGAATAAATAACTAATACACTCAGCCACACAGAAAGATTGATTCAAGTATTATGCTTTATCCAAAATGATTTCAGATTTCTTCCAGAAAGAGTGAAATTCGAAATCCGATGAGGCTAGTGATAGTCTGTATCAGCAGAAACGGTACTGAAAACCAGAAGACTTTCGCAGGTGCCAATAAATTTTGTTGTTCTAAGGAATGGAAAAAGCCGATATTTTGGATACACGAAGGTAGAAATGCTTGCCTCCAAAACATCACTTTTTCTATCCTCGCGACAACCACATTTATTGACACGAAGAAAACCTCTTGAATTTAATGCTAATAACGTTAAGAAAACTATATTCATTGAGAGTTTTCCTCTGGTTCACCACCGTCCGATGCTCTATTATGCTTTTGTTGTGTACCGTAAAGTGAGTTTGATGCAGCAGTCATATGGTACATAGATAATAAACTACTAAATGCAGACCAATTGTGTATATCATGCACGCTATTTGAAACTCATATAGATCACGCGAATAGATTTATCATCCAAGGCAGAGCATAGCTATTGACAAAGTAGTTTCAGTCACGACCGTCCTCTTTTAGATGTATCTTGGTCTGATATTATCTGATGCATACTTCTACCATTTATGAAAGTGTGGTGAGATTTGAGGGAAATGTAACTGTAATATATTAACGTTTAAACGAGTGGCCAGAGGAACTTTGCTGGATCACTTCTGACCTGCAGGGACTAAATTCTATTTTATTGATATGTGACGACTCGGTCATGTTTATACACCTTCCATTCTCCAAACTACGACTGCATGTAACGTCTATATGGGAATATAGTTTCATATCTATAAATATATATATATATATATATATATATATATATATATATATATATATATATATATATATATATATATATATATAAAGTAATACACATTACTTTTCTAAGTGCCTCTTTAATATGCTTATGAGAAAATGTGAGAAACAGTGTCTGACTTTTGATTCACAGAGAATATAGTAGTATCTTACGATCATTATTCACTTTAATATACATTAAAATGTGTGCATTATTAAACCGACGGACATAGATTAGCTAGGAATACCATCGTGAATAATACATTATTACAGAAACTTAGGAGGGAAGCAGGCAAAGAAATAATAAACGTTTTCTTGATTTACCATTCATCAGGAAACAAGCAAAAAGGAATATACAGCAATTTTAAAACAGCCATAAAGAAAACAAAACTCATACTAGGCCTCATTATAAATTATAGCTAATCTTATTCAACGCACGTATGCTTTCATATTGGATCTTTTTCGTCTATAAATGCACGTCATTGTTCAGAGTAGAATTCTTCCTGACTTTCTTCAGGGCTGTTAATCATTCTTAATACCATTTTCTATAATTTTTTTTCTTGCAGTATACTGCATAGGAGCGTTAAAGTTAGCCGCTATGCATAGCCAACTGATGAAGTGCAAATACTTTTTCTTACTCTCTATCACTCTTTCCCTCTCTCTCTCTCTCTCTCTCTCTCTCTCTCTCTCTCTCTCTCTCTCTCTCTCTCTCTCTCTCTCTCTCTCTCACACACACACATACGTATAGACCATATACAAAAGCATTTCTGCAAAATTAGATATTCCTTTGCTCAAGCTGAAAAAATATATTCGTGAGTTAAGAAGTATATGAAAGACGTAGTCTGAAATACAGTCCTTTATTAATATAGCTTCGTACACATGTAAATATTTATACACACACATACACACACACACACACACACACACACACACACACACACACACACACATACATATATATATATATATGTGTGTGTGTGAGTGTGTGTGTGTGTGAGTGTGTGTGTGTGTGTATTAAATAGGTTTCAAATCAAATCTTGTGCCACTTCCATTTTCTGAATAGTATAGATCCCTTTGATAAAAATATCAATGTTACGCAATCCCAATTGTCATTCCATAAGGATTTGAGATATAATTCTTATCTACGAAATCAATATTACAATTCATATCAAGCTATACATATCTTATCAACCATGAACGTTTCTTTCGCATGTAAACCTTTAAACCTTGAGACTATAGTAAAAGTATCTCACTCTACAAAGCTACACTCAGGTTCTGCAGGCGTATTAATTATATTGAATACATATCAAATCGTGGACAATTTCTCATACCTATATTAACTATGTCAGTTGCTGGTTTTCCGTCTTTATATGTGTGTGTTTATATATATATATATATATATATATATATATATGAAGAAAGAAAATGCGAAAGAAAGAAAACTACTTGCAGTCTTTAACAACATTTATTTACACTAACTAAACCGGTTACACTATTTCCTGATTTTCAAAAGTAGTGTAAATTGCAAAAACTTGGAAATATGCCTCATTTATAGCAGCTTCAAGCGGAGTTTAAGAATTTTCTCATATATAAAGAGGGATTATGGCTCAATTTACCATGACCTGAAGTGTAGTTTGATTAGTTGAAGTTGGTCATGAGGTTAGAGGTTCATATGATTAAAGAATTGTTGTAGCAAAATTTTTGTGCCCTTTTACATTTAGTAAAAATGTCATGTAATAACGTGGATACCAATTGCGTGTTATATCCGTATATTAGTCCACGTCACATAATGGAATATATTGCGTTAAATATTAAGCTGTCACCTAGTTATGTGTTCGTAATATGAAATCGAAATTACGTCTGTTCTACATAGCATATATACTAAAGAATGCAGAATAACAATTTCAATTAATGATTGATTAGAAAGAAGGGACGCGCTCAGAATAGATTAACCCTACGAGGATAATTAACTTGAATTCGTGAAACACCTGAATTCATCGACAACCAAGAGATGTACGATAAATTCAATTTTAACAATTATATTTCATATTAGAAAGTAAAACGAGAACATTTTATATTCTGTTTTCCTAATAAAGAATCGCAAAACTGAATGAAACACAAAAGGAAAAGTTATAGCATGCATTTTCATAGAAATTGAACATTTGATCTCATTATCTTTCTCAATATTATCAAAGAATTTCATATTGTTTTCCCCGTTTTATGTGTTATGTTCCTCTCCTCTCTTTCCTGTGTTGTTTAAACCGTTCTGTTTTCTGTGATGAACTATTTAGCGAAGAATCTAATTAACGCTATTATTATTTGGCTTCTCCTTAATAGAATTTATTTGAGGAAGATGAGAAATTATGTAAATATTATTTATAAAAGTTATTGTATTTTTATTACATTCTTAGTTACACTGTTATCAATTTAGAAGACGGCGTAGTTATTAGGTGCACGACCTATAAGGCTTGAATTATTAGGTTTTACATTTACTTCATCAGCTATTTTTTTTCCAACGTTGCAGCATCGCACAGGTTTGTGATAGAATCCATTTTATCGATACACAGTACCAATGCCTAAATATATTTTATATGCGTGTGTTCAAGCATTTTCTGCATTCATATGAAAAACTAACATTTATATTCGATAATTATTGCTAATGAATTATAATTAATAAATTATAGCTTCAGTGGAAATGTTGAATAACATTTTCCAGATGTATTTGAAATATTCTCAATAATTTATTGTTTCTGCCTCAGTGTAATATCAGCTCATGGTATTGAAATTTTATGTTCTTTGCAAGGATCAAATAGCGTCTCTTCACATTTCAATTTTAAGTAATCACCTGCATGAAAACTTCTCTTGTGCCTAGATATAAACCACTGACCTGCTTCTTGGATCTCCGTCGATCAGGCTCGAATCCATGTGTATACGCAGGATACCGCAAGGCCATTATTTGTTATTCTGTGGATAGAGTCTCTATCAGAAATGAAGAGGTACCGCGTTGCATAGTCTAACAGTTCCAACAAACCGAAAGGTTGAAATACAAAGTTGGCCACAGTTGGATCTGAACAAATGAAGTTCTTAAAATACCATGCCATTGACTCGTGAAATATACGGTTGTCAAATAGAATATCTATGTATAAAGGAGCAAAAGTCCTTCGGATTATAAGCATTAGAATCATAAGATCGGTTTCCCGGATTCTGTGGCTTATACATTCTCTCTGGATGGGACACCGATCCGTCGCAAGGATTACTCTTCTTTACCAGTAACGTGAAATAATATTTCTCTTTCTCAAAATCACAAGGTGTCTGGTCATCGAAAATACAAATTTGGGTTTAAAATGACTCACAGTAAACAAGTTCTATTGTTCATAAACACAAGAGACAAGTTAAAACAAAACAAAAAATAAATAAATAAATGGATTAAATTAGTGAAGATGAATGAATAAGCATTGAAATAATCGACAGCAAAAAGCAAAGTTTACGATAATTCTGAACATAGATCGTTTCGCGTTATAATTCAGCATCTCATGAGTTATTGTTGAAAATGTTTGTAGATCACAAAAATCATAGAATAACCTTTTTTTTTTTCAATAGAATAAAGAATTATTAAAAGAGTTACATTTTGAACCAAATGTTGAAATTGTGTATTTGCCATAGAAGACAAACTTCCCTAATACAAGCTGCATTTTTGGCAAATGCTTGACTCTTTTTAATGACTTCCAAACAGTTATATTTCATTATGCACAGCAACACAGATGGATCCCACGTGACTTCACATATCGTTGCTATGATCTGAAAATAGTATCGCAAAAAATACTTTCTATGTAAAACCCTGAGTTTACTATCCGACCAAGTGATGATAATCATTACTATCTGGATATATTGTGGTTGTTATTATGAGACATGATATAATAGCTCAAGCAGTATACTAAGTCAAGTGCAGAAAAATAAAGACAAGGAGGTAGGCGTAAACGAGAATTTAATTGACAATTGTTTTTACCCCAGTGCTCAGCTGGTACTTATTTTATCGACCCCAAAACGATAAAAGATGAAGTCCACCTCGGTGGAAATTCAACTGGGATCGTAAAGGCGGAAGAAATGCCGCTAAGCATTTTGCCTGGTGTGCAAATGATTCTGCTACTTCGCCGGCTTAATGGTAACATATACTAAAAAGAAAACATTTTCTGGTTAAGGCTATATTTATTTATCGATTTATTTATCTATTTATTTTGAAACTTCAGTTATCAAGTTTTCCTACAGTTTACAGACATATGCAGATGTGCAAACGTTACAAATACGTAGAAAGGATAAAGTAGGAGACAAATATCTAGGAATTTACAATGATTTTTTAATGAACGGGAACACAAATTGTAGTAATTAATATTCAAACCTCTCTGGAGCAGTCAACGGGAGCTATGCAATTTACTGTAGTTTAGATGTCTACGAGATATAAATATCTGTTAAATAATTAAACAAGAAACAGAGAACGCTTTTTGATAGCTCATGAGAAAGTTACAAATTATCGTTCTAACTATGTGACTAAACTCGTTAACAGATATTTTGAAAAATCTAAAGTTCGCAAACATGACTAAGACGTGATTTATAGTCAAGATTTTAAATTTTAATTAGAAGTTTGAAATGCGAAAATCGGAAAAAAAGATTAAGAATTTAGTCTTTAAAACACACACACACACACACGTATATTTATGCACATACAAATTTACACACACAGCAACATACTCACACATATAACACATTCACACAGATATATATAAAAATAATATATACGCATGTGTGTATGTATTCAATTGATTTTGAAGTTACATTTTAACATATACACATGTTTTAACCATTGTATATATATATATATATATATATGCCCACATCAACAATATATATATACATACACCCCCCCACACACAAACATATATATATATATATATATATATATATATATATATATATATATATATATATATATATATATATACTCACATCAAAAATAAGGTCGATATAGCTCGTAGGATGAGCTCCTTGATCCTAAAAACCTACCCGTCCAAAGAACTAGGTCTCATCATTCTTTTTTCATCTTCCTTTGTGCGACCACAGCTTGAATACTGCTACCCTCTGGCCTCCCCGTACAAAACAAAACATTTCGAAAATTGAATCAACCCAGAAGGAATTCACTAACAAGATTAACGGCGTGATTGATCTCGATTATTGGGACCGCTTTAAAGCATTGACACTCTGTTCTCTCCAGCCCCGCCGTGAGCGATACATCATTTGCTCGATGTGGAGAATATACCACCAGTATTGCCCAAACGACCTCAACATTAGTTT
>NC_142931.1:22984394-23021894 GCF_046866305.1 Octopus bimaculoides | reverse complement strand
AGATTACACCCAAGTAAAAACCAAACTTCAGCGGAAAAGAAGCAGAACGTGCAAAAAAGCAGTCTACCAAAGATAATCAGGAAACGATAAAGTGCACATTCTCAAGAAGATGGACTCAGATTATGTGAAATGTAAGATGCAGGCAACTCACTAGTCAGAATCAGTTACAGGCAATGAACTTTCATACCTTAAGCCTCACGAATACATAAGTCTCATCGTACCCACTCTGACACCTCACGGCTTTCTTTGTGAAGCACCAGTGCGTACCTAAATGGAATATATAAAGCAAAGAGTGTGGGAATCAATGGATGTTCTGAAAAAAAGAATTCCTAAGCATCAGATTTATACCCATATATGGCTATGTCCCTCATTATGTTGAGTATTTGTATTTATATGTCACTTAATTATATAAATTGAGCCGCAATGGCCCAGTAGTTAGGGCAGTGGACTCGCGGTCATAGGATCGCGGTTTCGATTCCCAGACCGGGCGTTGTGAGTGTTTATTGAGCGAAGACACCTAAAGCTCCACGAGGCTCCGGCAGTGGGGTGGGTGGCGAACCCTGCTGTACTCTTTCACCACAACTTTCTCTCACTCTTACTTCCTGTTTCTGTTGTACCTGTAATTGAAAGGGTCAGCCTTGTCACACTCTGTCACGCTGCATATCCCCGAGAACTACGTTAATGGTACACGTGTCCGTGGAGTGCTCAGCCACTTGCACGTTAATTTCACGAGCAGGCTGTTCCGTTGATCGAACCAACTGGAACCCTCGACGTCGTAAGCGACGGAGTGCCAACAACAACAATTATATATAACAATAATATATGATTTTGAAAATGACATTTTTGTTTATCTGCTTAGGAGTTTCGAATTAGATGTGTTGCTGGGTGTTTTTTTTTTTTTGTTTTTGTGAAAGTCACGGCAAACATAGCGGACGAGTAGTCACATGCTCTTCTCTGCATGGGATAAAATAACGTTACTTTCAACAATCATTTTAAGTCAATGCTTTGCTAAATAGTGTTGTATAATAATGATGGGGTGGCACAAGAAATGGACAGTGACAGGTGGAACAGATAATGCTGAGATTCATCTTGATATTCATGAGTGACAACTTCTTTCTTTAGTTTCAAATTCAAAAAGAAAAAAAAAACTGGAAAAGTTAAGCTTTAATAACTGAACCTCTGATGTTACCGTCATCTTTACTCTAATCATAGTGATGGTGGTGGAAATAATAGCAGCAGCAGCGGCAGTAGATGTAGCAACAGCAGCAGCAGCTGTAGTAGTAGTAGTAGTAGTAATAGGAGGAGGAGGAGGATTATTCAGATTCCAATACCCTGACCTGTCCAAGTATCTAAATTTCTTTCTCGACTCCATTATTGAGACTCCATCACTGCAATTGACACTCCTTAAAGCTTTATATCTCTCTCTCCATAACCCTCCATTCCTTCTATCTTTCTACACTCTAATACCTTTCTCTCTCTTTCACCCTTATCCTCCCGTTCCTACCTCCTTATTATATTCACTGATCATTTTGGTACACTTTCCCTTATCTCTATTTTTGTATTCTTTTTTCCTTTCTTTTCTTTATTCTTTTTACTATTATCTTCTTTTTTTCTTCCCGTTCTCCCCTTTTTTCCTCTTCCTTTATTCCTCTCTTCCTGTCTTTGATTTGACCTTACTAATACATTCCCTACTTTTAGGTCACTTAAAACAGAACCCTTGATTCAACAACACTGTATAAACTCTGTATTTGGAATGACTAATTTCAAAGACTGTTGGATTTTACTCATATGGTATTGGAATCTCAATAATGGATTTACAATTTGCAGAAAACGGTTTGCAAAATTCAGAAGTGGAGATTTCAACCTTGAAGATGAAGATCGAACAGGACGTCCAGTTGAGTTTGATGATAAGCTCCTTGCGGCATTACTTGAAGAAAATCCTGCATTATCAGTTGAAGAAATGACAATAAAGCTTAGTTCAAACCATACAACTGCTCATCGTCATCTTCAACAACTTGCAAAGATTCCTAAATTTGGAAAAAGGGTGCCTCATGAATTGTCCGAAACCAACCCCAAATCCCGTGTTGACATTTGCTGTTCTCTCCATTCTCGCGAACTCATTTCACCCTTTTTCGATAGACTTGTGACTGGTGATCAAAAATGGATCTTCTATCGAAATGTTAAATGTCGTAAACAGTGGCTTGGTAAAAGGGAGAAAGATCCAACCACAACCGAGTAGGGAACTTCATGAGAAAAAGGTTCTTCTCTCTATCTGGTGAGATTGCAAAGAAGTAATTCGCTTTGAATTGTTACCACCTAATGCAACAATCAATGTTCAAGTCTACTGTCAGCAATTAGAGCGTTTGAATCGAGCTCTGAAGAAAAAAACCGCTTTAGTGAATCGAAAAGGAGTGATATTTCATCAGGACAATGCGCGACCCCACACTGCAAAGATCATATCACAGAAGATCGAAAAGCTTGGTTGGGAAAAAATTCCTCATCCAACTTATTATCCCGACCTTGCTCCTTTAGACTACCATTTTTTTTTGGGGGGGGGGGAGGTATAACTTTTGCAAGCCAGGAGGAGGTCGAAACTGACATTTCAGAGTTCTTAACTTTGAAGCCAAAAGAGTTTTACATTGATGGGATTAAAAAGCTTATAAATAGATGGAAGGAAGTCATAGATAATCAGGGAAAGTACATTGATGATTAAATTTCAATTAAATATAACATTTGATCACTTGTTTTCTTTATTCAAAATTCTGACAGAACTTATGGGATGACCTAATATATGTAAATGTATATATGACTGTCTACATATGTGTATGTCAGTGTGAAATGTGCCTGTGTCTCTGAATGTGTGGACATGCGTATTCGACCTAACCTAGTTTGGGCTTTTCATTAGGAAATCTGAAAAATTTAAAGAACGATCAATCACCTTACCAGTTTTAAATATTAATGATTTTTGCTCTCTTTATAAGTATGTGTAAATAAGAAGAATCGACTAAATTCTTGCAAAAAGATTTTTCTTTCATTTTATCTGTACTCTCATCAAGACAGTAAAAAATGTCATTAGAATTTCATTATTATTTTTTTTTTCCTTTCCAAAACTAGCAGAGACAAATTAGTTTTGGAGGAGAATTTGTTCCAGATAAAGCGAACTTTAATCTCACTCCTTAAAAAAACTACTGAAAATGTAATTACTACTAGATAAATAATAAAGAAATGAGAGTATAGAATACCACTATATGGTAGGAAAACAGTTATTTTTTCTTCAATATACATGATACATAAACACATGCATTTATACATGCACACACACAATATATATATATATATATATATATATATATATATATATATACAAATTTTAATGCGGGAAGATGGGCTGAACAGATTGTATTAGAAATCACTACAATTGTTTCAACATATCGTTACACCCTATTAAGTCCTCATTTTTTAACTGCCTCAGAGTGCTTGTTAACGATGTCCTCATAATATGATACTTATTGTTTCTTCCAAGCATAGGTTACACGATTTCGTTTGTGCATTCTTCGGTCATACATTATGTGTCTCTGACCAACTCATGCTGCAGTACATCTTTTTGTATGTGAGGCTCTAGACTAGATAGTGAATGACGTGAATTGTTTTTTGTAGGTATTCCTAAATAATGCACTGGGATTCCTCTGGTGGCTTTTGAAGCTGTTGCTAGTTGTTCCTCTATATACATATTCACGCGTTCTTCCAGTACATCTGTATACAATGTTTCCAGACATGCTTTTGTATCTCTACAATTACAATTGCAGCTTCTCTTCTGTCAACTCTGTGCTGCATTTCTATATGATTGAAGGCTATGAATGTTGCACCGCTAACTTTCCCACGGCATAACGTAACGTATTCTGGAACAGAGAGGGAGAGAGAGCTAGGAGAGGGAGAAAGAGAATGAGAGGGCTGCAGACAGACAAATGGACGGACAAACAGAATGTGAGAAACCTCTGTATTTTTTGACAAGGAAGGAAAGCAAAGTTGATATTGTGATTTGAACTTCAACACACAGAAATCCTAGCTGTTGTTTCACAAGCTACCATTGTCTATTTACGCATAACTTGGTGTTGGGAATTCCTATAATGGATACATACTAGTAAATGGGAGCCTGATGAGCCTGAGACTCGTGTCATGCTGGATACCCACGCACTTATCCTGTGTCCTCAGTTACAACCCATTACCGATCTGTCCTCATTCACTCACCCACTCACCTATTCTATATAATATATGTATACACGCGCATTTTGCGCATATGTATGTGTGTTGCTGCTTTAGCCTCTTAGAGCAGGTCTCCGACCAAAAGAATCAGTAATAGTCATCTCGATTTTTCCAGTGTGTCCTTTTGGAAGAACGTAGGGTGTGTTTGAGAGAATTTGTCTGATATTTCTAGCAAGTCGAACAAATAGCTAAATGTTCCCTCTTTCGGTTGTGAAACATTGTACTTGTTTTCTTTATTGTGCACTTTACACAAGTGTTTCATTATGTTTCTGAAACAAACAAAGGCGGTCATAGTATTTCAAGTCAATAGCGTCCTTGATTTGGTAATCCAATTCGATATTTAATTTTAATAGTACTTGGGATTAAATACAATTTATAAGACAAAGATAATCTCAAAATAGTGACAGTCATTGAAGTGCTATATACAAATTATTCTCATGAAATATCACTCAATCCTTTTTGTCTATTTTGGAGCAAATTATGTTGATATCAATTCTATCAAGTTAATAGTCATTCTTCTCTGAAGTGTCGACTCTATGTCTTCAAAGATAAATCAAAAGGGAACTACAATACACATAAGATTTACGATTCCAAACTGATATCTATAAATGTTGGCCTCAAACTTTCTGAATCTTCCTATCACGCAAATTTTCCAAGTGGTTTAGTTGTCTGTAAGTTTCTCCATTTGTGCTACAATACACGCAAATTTCTCGTCTGACAGCTAAACGTTGTCTATCGAATTTCAAACACCTCAAGGGTTATTAATTAGTACTGACATTGTACATAAGATTGACAGAAGTCATTTTTCATGGTCCACAAGAAGCTAATTAACTGTTCTTAATTCAAATAAATGATTTGAGCTAAATAAAGGATAAATATCTAATAATATAAGATTCTAATGAGTTCTGTGGTCAATAACGTGACATTTTCTGATCAGGTATATTCCCAATCGATAATAAGAGATATTATTAACTTCAGGTAACATCAGTTAATGCACAGAACCTGTAAACCGATACCGCACTTCTATATTTTGATACCATGATGAGTTAGAGCTATATGTATTAACCAAAAATAAATTTCCAACACATCCATGTGCAATAAAGCTTTGATACTAAATATATTGCTCTGCAAACAAAACTTTTACTAAAGTTGAAACAATAGAGTTTGAAGAACAAGAAAACAAACTAGTACTTGTGTTAGTATCAACTTCTCCATCATCGATATGTTTATTATATATTTTTTAGGATTCATCTCAAGTGTAAAATTGTCGGTATCAGATATACGACCAAATATTCTAAATTACCTTGTATACAATCACCGTACATACATTTCAGTGAGCGATTCATTCCTTACACTTGTGTTCAGTCGCTTTCTTCCCGGCAGACTCTTTAGTTTTTCATAATACGATTCTAGTCTCATATCATGATTATGTCGTTCTTTCTAAATCTCTTCAGCAAACGCTTTCATCTCACTTTCTTCATAATATCTCAGTACGTTTCTATCCATTTTATCATACGCTTTTCTTATACTTGTCTCACACTATTTTTAACAATTTGTCTTGTGTGTCTTCGTCATATCTCATAAATTTTCGTATATACTTTACATTTGTTTTTATCACACTTCCATTGATCTCTCATTCACCATTTCCTTTTTATCCCGCTCTCCACTTAACAATCCTTTTCTCTCAAATATTGCTATTATTTTTCTGGATATTCGTATCTTTCAAAATTGTACACTTTTTTTGTTATTTTCTCCACGGTTTTGCAATCTTATTCCGCTAATTCTTTGTTGTTAAGAACAGGTGGAAACAATTTCTGTTTATAATGCAGACTTCACAAGGTTTTGACTGGATTAGTAGCGCTTTTTACTTTAAATGACGATATGAATATCAAAGCCAAACACATTAATAATAATAGTAGCTTCTAATTTAGGTACAAAACCAGGAATTTTGAAGAGAGGGATTTTTTGTTGAGGAAGGGACTAGTCGATTTCATAAACTCCAGTATTTCACTGGTACTTAATATAACGACCCCGAAAGAATGAAAAGCAAAGTCGAAATAAAAGCTAATACCCCAGACATAATAGTCAAGGATTGGGGGAAAAAAACATATGCTTACTGATAGACATTGCAGTCCCTTCTGATCAAAATATTGTCAAAAACGAAATGGAGAAATTGTCGAAGTACAAAGACATCGAAATTGAAGTATTCAAAATATAGGGTATGAAGATAAAAACAATGCCAATAATAACTGGAGCATTGGGCATGATAAAAAAAGGCCACGGGCATATGGGGTAGTGATTAAGAACGCGGGCTACCAACTCCAAGATTCCCAGTTCGATTCCAGGTAGTGACCTGAATAATAATAATAATAATAATAATAATAATAATAATAATAATAATAATAATAATAATGATAATAATAATAATAATAATAATAATAACAACAACAACGAAAAATACCTTAGGAATGAGAACCCAGGTTCGAAATTTCCCCAAGACACCTGATGAAGGCTGGGGAGTATATCAGCCGAAACGTTGTGTTAGCAACAAACAAGATAAGAACAAATATCCGTCAATTGTAAATAATGTAAATAATGTACAAAATTCCTCGTCTCTTAAATATAGAACTGTAAGATAATAGATGTTGCAATACCAGGCGAGTCAAGGGTGAAATATAACGAAACAGAAAATATTGAGAAATATCAGCCACTGTAGGACAGGACAGGAATTTATGGAACATGAGCAAGGTAATGGTAATACCGGTGGTAATTGGAGCATTTCCTCAAACGTAATGGTGATGCCGGTGGTAATTGGAGCATTTCCTCAAACGTAAATATATGGATTTTCTAAAAAAAAAAAGATGTGGATTTTTATTGTTTGTTTATATATTGTTTTTTTTTTTCAAATGAACTACAAAGAAACGGTTTAACTTTAACTACCTTGATATTTCTCAAGAGTCATTCACAAAATATTCTTTTTGCAGCGAAATAAAACTCAGTGAATCAAACGCATATCATTCGAAAGAAACTAGGTAAAGAGTTTTAGCTTTTAACGCCTAAAATCACGAAAGAATGATCTGACCAATATAGTCTGAATAGTTTACTGAGATCAACAAATATCAAGGGCATACTGAATATATTTGATAGATGTCCTAAAGAGCGAAGTGAGAGAGAGAGAGAAATAGAGAGAGAGAGAGAGAGAGAGAGAGAGAGAGAGAGAGAGAGAGAGAGAGAGAGAGAATGTAAAATCATTGTGGTAGACACAAATAAGGAACTGACGTGTTAAAGTTTCTGTTTTAGATGTTGTGGCGACATGCTACAGAATAAATCTATTGACACTCCTGCACTGCGAGTGCACATTCATTATTATTGATTCCTAAACGAATGCGTTTGTTTAAACAATCACAAAGTAGATAGGAAATGGATCACCTGAACGAATTTCTTTGTTAAGAGTACACCAGTTACTGAATACTATTTTTAACTGTGCAGAACAACGTTCTTTTGTAGTATTTATTATGAAATTCTTTTACGAGATCGGATATTCCGATTTGCATGAATGATGTTCAATAAAATTAAATTAAGACAATTAATTATGATTCTTCAGTGTAATTAATTTGCATTGATTTACACACAAAGTGCCCACTGGAAATATACAGGGTTATTCGTTTTATATAATGTACGGTTAGAATAAAAATTATCCGCATGCAACATCTGAATTTTAAACTAAACATTTCATGATATGAGTAAGATAAATTTGAAAATTTTTGATCATTAAGGTAAATTGTAACTTTGAATAACAGATCAACATAAAATGAGTAAAAATTTCAAAAACAGACAGAATGCAAATGACTACAATACCAATGAGAGTCTGGGAGATATTTTTAGTTTTAAAGAATGACTAACTTTAATTTGTTTCTTACTTCACATTTCTTTTATTCATTTTTTACCACTTTCTTGTGTATGTGTAACCGAGTAATATGTAGAATAAAAAGTATAATAGTTATGAGGAAAATGCAATTCATCTCTGTCTAAAATATACTTTACCACTAAGAAGCATACATGTTTTTTTTTTCAGTGAGAAAAGTAAATTGGCAAATACCAGATATACAGAAAAGCAAATTTACTTTATATGGCAATGGAATGGTATGAACCGCCCAAAGTGCAACGTCGACACAAGACAGCACCTGTTGGGTGAGAGAATGATCGACTCTGGTTTTGGACTAATGCCGTTTCAGCGACCCCGATAGAATGAAATTCAAAGTAGAAATCGATCGTAAAGTATCACAAAGAAATACTGCGAATTGTTTTGAATGATGCTTTACTAATTTCATTAATCTACCTGGCAAAATATTAACTTATTGTGAGGAATTATTATTTGTCTGAAATGGTACACAACAATATCGGAGGGAGGGGTTGGCTTGAGAGTAAGTGCAGGCATAGACATAAGAGACAGTCGTATAACAGAATTTATTTATACGTTCATTGAGAATATTAATGGAACATTAATCTTGTAGTCCAACATAGACACAAAGCCTAATGGAACATTAATATTAATTAGATTTTTTCTAATCTGCTTTGTGAGAACATCGCAGATCAGAAATTGTTCTCTGGTTCAGAGAATTAAATTCATCTAGCATTGAGAAGTTCAGTAACTTATAGAAAGTTCTAGAGGCAGGATAAACACTAAAAAATATGCAAATGAAATAGAAAAATATATTCTATTCTTGCTTGATTATGGATAGTGATTTAAGTGTAATAAACGCACAATAAAGATTTGTAGCAAACTCACTATATCTTAACTTCGAAACTTAATGAATCACATACTATAGATCGAACTAGTCAGTAATATATAAGCTTCTAGTGTAACAGCTGATCCGGACTACTTTTCCCTTGCTGTTTTGCGGGTAATGAGTGTGTGTGAGTGTTGATTATCTTTGGTGTTAAATTTCTTTATATAAAGGCTCTGTTCTTTTCCTAGATGCTACCGGTGATTCATCTGTACCCTCTTATTCTTTTTCAGAATCAAGATGTTTCTTCAATGGTTTCTTTAAATTGAGCTAGTCGACGGCAATATATTCAATCCTATGAAGATGAAATGATATTGAGATTGAATGAAAACTGAGAGATCTACAATCATTGTGTTTAGGTATATTCATCTTTATATGATAAAGGAAAACATTCATCCAATAATAATGCTTTTTGAGGAATTATCGAATCATTAAAAAGAGACGCGAACTTAATTCTTCTTACGTGTTGTTAGAAAAGGAAAGTCCCATGGCAAATCATTGGAAACAAAATACCATTTTTTCTAAACGAAACATTTTTAAAGGGTTTTTTGACAAAAGGTATTTACAGTGAAATATGCAGAAAAAATGACACAGAAAAGATTATGTACAAAAACAGATGTACACAGAAAAAGAAAGAGACACATAGAGAATGGGATGCATACAAAAAAATATACATATCTATATATATTCATATGTATATATGTGTATATATCTATCTATTTATACACATGTATATATGTGTGTCTATATAATACGTATATATTTATATATATATATAGATACATGCATACGTATATTTGTATGTACGGCAGGAAAAATGTTATATATGTATATCTATCTCTATGTATATACATGTGTATGTATATATATACACACACACACACACACACACACACACACACACACACATATATATATATATATATATATATATATATATATATATATATATATATATATATATATATATATATATATATATATATATATATATATATGCATATATACTTAAAAGGTTTTGCAAACCATGCTTCATACAGTCAAAATATTTATCAAAAGACTTAGTAACTATTTAAATTTTCTTTTTCTTTTTTGAATAACAGAATCCCATGAACGTTTTGGAAAGAACTTTTTGTATTATGTGCATTGTGTGTAAGCGCTTTCGTTGTTCAACTTTACAAACCCATGTCCTTTAGTAAAATCGACAATTATAATATAGGGAACTTGCCGTGGAGACTGAAAAGTTCAACGCTTTGGAAAAAGTCCTTTTTCAAGGAAAACTTGACAGGGTTGAAATTAAATAGGTATAGCAGAGATTTTCGAACTTAGGGGTATGTACAACATGTGTATATTTAACTATACACACACACAAACACACACACACACACACATATATATATATATGATATGCATAAACACATGCGATAAGTATAAACAAATAACTAAAACAAAATGAATTAAATGAGTTATTCATATTTCATATGATAAGCAACAATAAGACAAAAGTAAGTGAGGCATAGGGAAGTTATATTTATAGAAAAGGGTGCATATATATGTATATTAATATAGAGATACAACGAAACAAAATCGTACCTTGAGTAGGCAATATATAGGAACTTAAGTTAATACAACTTTAAACAAACGTCATCAACAAGATGGCTGAATAAACTTCTGTAAGATTATAAAATATGCACAACGCTTCCTATTTAATTTCGTTATAATCACTTACGTGTCAGACTGTTGTTTTTATCAGGTATTTGTTTGCTACAGTGAGTTTATATGTGAATGGGAAACCTACATTTATAAAATTATGTCTGCAACCGCTTGGTCCTGGGTTCAGTTCCACTGCGTGGCACCATGGGCAAGTGTCTTCTACTATATCCTCGGGCTGACCAAATCTATGTGAGTGGATTTGGTAGACAGAAACTGAAAGAAGCTCGTCATATGTGTGTGCGTGTGTGTGTGTGTGTGTGTGTGTGTTTGTGTGTTTGCGCGCGTGTATTTGTGAGTGTGTGTGTGTGTGTTGCGTGTGTGTGCGTGCGTGTGTGCGTGTGCGTGTGTGTGTGTCTTTTGTGTTTGTCAACCGATGTGCTTGACAACCTATGTTGGTGTGTTTACGTCCCCGTAATCTAGCGGCTCAGCAAAAGAAAGAATAAGTACCAGGCTTACAAAGAATAAGTGCTGGGGGCGATTTGTTCGACTAAAAGCGGTGCTCCAACATGGCCACAGTCAAAGACTGAAACAAATAGAAGAATATATATCTATCTATGCATAAGACAACAAAATATAGTGCTTTATCAAAGTCGAGCCCCGCTGTTGCTCACGTCGTTACCTTCATGAATCTTACAATACAAATTCATAAACATATCTATATCTATCTATCTATCTATCTCTTCTCTCTCTCTCTCTCTGTATATATATATATATATATATATATATATATATATATATATATATATATATATATATATATATATATATATATATATATATATATATATATATACATATATATGTATATATATATGTATTTACATATATGCCTGTATATATGTTCTGTATGTATGTAGATAGATAGATAGATAGATAGATAGATAGATAGATAGATAGATAGATAGATAGATAGATAGATAGATAAATGTTATTTTTTCTCTGGTATTCCTGATTAGTTCTTTTGGTTCCTCGTTCCACATTTATCTATTTATACACTAATTATCTCATCTTCACATGCTCCAAAATCCATGGCACCGAGTTATATCAGAACTTCTAATACAGAATTCCATTTAAGCATTGAAAGTTGAAAAACAAAGTCATGGAGAGTTTGGCTAATTCCTGCTATTCTATTGCGTGTCAGATGTATGTTAAACAATCTCTTGATCTCATCTTCTTCAGACGTAATATCATTAGTTTTGTGTCAATCCTCCATTGTACTCTCGACCCAGCACAGTTTTCATGAATACAAAAACGATATTTTAAGATATCAGAATATGTATTCATAGAATAAAAGTAGATGTTACTAGCTTGTCTATCATTGCAATTGAACTGAAGTCACACAGGAGTAATTTTATTTTTAGATGTGTACGACCGATTTCAAACCGCCAGAAATACTGCTACCTCTTTCTAAGGGAGCAATTCGCGGAGTACATGCTCAACCAAATCAATTACTCATTCTCCAGCCAAACTCCAGCTGTTTTACAGAGGTGAACCAATGTAAAGGGAAATAATACCTTCCTTCAATGCTATAAACTTATTAGGAATAAGTAAAATAGTCTCGAATTTCCTTTAGGTATTAGACTTGTAGAAAGTTAAGTGTAGCATCAACTCAGGCAAACTTGTGTTTCCTTATCTTTAAGGTATATGGATATAAATGAAAATAACCACAGAAGATTCTTAGGTATGAAATGAACTCATAAGATTAACTAAAGAGATGATAAAGAGAGTCGAAAGTAAAGCAACAATTAAATGCTTTTTTCTTAGATATAAGGAGTTCAAAGCTAATATGAAGTGGCGAGATAAAGCAGGAGATGAATACTTCTCAGCATTCAGAAAGAAAAAAGATCTACAGGCAAGTTGCAATTTGAAATTAAGCGTGTTTAGCTGTCATTTCCAAGTTCATTATAAATTACTTGTGTTTATTTAATGTAACAGGATGACATGCTGCCAGTTTCAATTGCCGGTATTTGCAACAACTGCAGATAGCATTTAATATGCAGCCCAATAAATAATTGTTTATTGTATAGGCGTGATACCTGAAGGTTTATGGGTTGAGTTCAAACATATTTTTAAGCTGGTAATATCAGTTAATGTGGGAAGCTTGCTCTAATCACGAAGAAAAATTAAGCTCCGACTTGCATAATTAAAACTCAAGAATACTCAACGTTTTACATTACAAATCTGATAAAAAAGAAAAAGAGAAATACCAATGATTTTTATTTGGGACAAAGTGATGGTTAATTTGAGCAATGTGTTTTCACTGAATTTAAGGCAAACTCTAACGCACAGTTGATGTTTCTGGAGCTCTACTTCCTGTATGAATTTGATGTCCAAGTGATAAAGATTATATGTAGTACTAAAGTGAAAATACAGAAATTCATGAAAGTTAACTGAAATTTTCTAACAGAAAATAACTTTCACGAAAATTCCAAATTGCATGTATGTATAACAATTTTCAAGAGTTCAAGAGAGAGAAAGAGACAGAGACGGAGGTGGTTGGCAAAATGGTTCTTTAGGTGTATGGTTGTATTTTCTGGCAACATACTTTCTTTTTCAGAAATATTTAGAAATAACTGAAAACCTCACGGAAATTACAACTCATTATTCATGGTGTCATTACCAATCATCCTCAGCAACGTCATTATCATCGTGGTCATGTTGAATAGTATTATTATCATTATTGTCATCACCACTACCGCCACTACCACCACCATCATCATCATCACTGCCACTACCAATATCATCACCATCGTCATAAATCACCAATAGCAATTTTCATGTATGACCGAACTGTGTTCAAATGGCCCTATTCTCGGAGACATTTATCTATAGATTGTGTATATTTTAATATTCAATGTTTGGGGCGATGGTGAATTAACCGAATTAGTACAGAAGAGGACAACAATTTGATTTTTAGTAAGCATCTTCAAACAAACAACAGATATTGCTTTTCATGTTTCCGGAACACATCAAACAATTATCCATTGAAATATTGTGGTTTGATATAATAGATTGATTCTTTCTCCAATATGTGTCACCTTGGGGCTATGTCTTTGCTAGAAATCAACATTTACCGTATTTGATGGCCTATATGACGCACCTTTTTTTTAAAATCCAAAAATGGCTTTAAAAATCATCCTGCGTCAAATGCACTCAATGTAGGCACAAAACTCGCTCAAAACGGTATGTATGTTTTACGAAACGTGTGCTGCCAACTATTGGTATGTTTATATCGAATGTGGATGCAATAAATTGCTTAGAATTACCAGTAATAACATAAGGTTATACAGGTAAGTGGAGGAATTAAAACGTTATTTTAGTGGTAATTTATTTTACAAAAGCATAGCTTAGGCTAGGGTGCGCCCTATGTACCCGTGCGTCTTTTCGGCCATCAATTACTGTAATATTGTTTTGAGAGAGAGAAAGAGAGAGAGAGAGAGAAAGAGAGAGAGAGAGAGAGAGAGAGAGAGAGAGGGACAGACAGACAGACAGACAGACAGACAGACAGGCAGGCAGCCGAGAGGCAGACAGACTGAAAGAAAAACATGCAGTCCGGCAGATAACAACCTTTGTGACAGTGGCTATTGGTTGGTCATTTCGTTATCTTTGTGAAATAGTACACGTATGTAGCAAAGAACGGACTTTCCAAGAACGGAGTTATCAAGAATGTCATATTGGTAGGTCAGAACTTGTTGGAGAACCATGACTAAAGGATATGAAACAGGCACAGAGGCACCTCGTGAGGTGTGTGGATACAAAAGCTGCGAAACCGGCGGTTTTACAAAAATGCTGTTGATGGAACATCTTGTATTCTTTTATTCTTATAAATATATTGTTAACTTGAGCAAAGTATCTTCACTGTATTTGAGGCAAAATCTGTACATCGAAGGTTCTAACACTTGTACAAATCTAATTGTTAGAAGGAAGAACTTTGCATTCCTAGCAATTAGTAAAGCAGAAGAGGAGAGAGGACGCAACAGAGAGACAAACAGAGAGAGAGGAAGAGAGAGAGAGAGAAAGACATACAGAGACAGACAGACAGTGGGAGACAAGAAAAGGATGTATAGCAGAAGAGAATATTAATAAGTTCAGAAAATGATGATCTCTCATAGTAATTGTGAAATCGCAATCATGGAAAATAATAAAACAATACCATATGCCACTGGATATTAAATATTTTCAGCAGGTGAATGCCAAAAGTAATAATCAGCAATGGATATCAGATTTGATAGAATTATTATGTTAATTAACGGGTCACTGAAGCAGGAGAGACTTATAAATATGATACGTGGCATGAGGTGGAAAGTATTCAGCAGACTATCTCATGTCAAAATGATTACAAAATAAAATGTGTCTCTGTGTTTAATTACATAGAAATACCATTTGCACGAAAGCATAATGGCTGATATTTTAATTTTTCGGCAAATTCAAGAGGCGAGTCTAGACATGTTTCATCCTTGTTAGTCGTCCCAGTTAATTAAATACTTCACAGTATTTACGTAAGTAGTAATGAGAGAAACGAATTATTAAATAGATGTACATGAGTAGGTATAAAATATAAACGCATTTAAAAAAGAATGAACTACTGTTATTAACGTAGGAGAAGCATCATTATGTGAATCTTGCGGAGAATTCTGGAATCGAAAGGCTGTATCAGAGATATAGCCAGTTATAAAGATTGCGTACCATTCTAAACTCAAACAGAACTAAAACAAGAATTGAGAGAGATGGTGGTGAGTGAAACAACTTTGAGTGTAATGGATAACACCATGGTGTCTTATTTATGGAAAAAGCTTGGATAACTAGTATCAGCAGCACTTGTATAAGTAGGTTCTATAGTGCAGAAATAAACAGAGAAAAAAATATCGCTTGATTAAATTCAAGTCTCACTCTATCTCTTTCCTCTACTGGTAGAAGAAGAAGAAGAAGAAGAGGAAGAAGAAGAAGAAGAAGAAGAAGAAGAAGAAGAAGAAGAAGAAGAAGAAGAAGAAGAAGAAGAAGAAGAAGAAGAAGAAGAAGAAGACTTTAGTTTAATTATTTTCGAGTCCCAAGGTATATAGTGCTGACGAGCCCAAAAGAAGGATGAAATAGTACTAATTACGACTACCATTGACTTAAGAAATTTATCTCATGGAAATAAAGAAAAAAGGAAGATAGAAATACATGTATGCTCCTTTCTCTTCGGTATGAATTACTCAGCATACATTAAGCTAGAAGACATTCTCTTCCCTTAACTAACAGTCTCCAGAGCAACAACGTGAATATATGCTGATTAGTTTATGATAAAGTAATCGTCAGAAATATACACTTATTACCATTATTTAAGGCAGCTTCCGAAACAAAGCATACGGTATATTATGAAGGGAAATTCCTCACCACTTTTCAAAATACAAATTTAAACTTTTCCAAGCGAATTAATTATGTTAGTATGTGATATTGGAAAATATGAATCAGCAACAGTGTAAGGCAATAACAAATCTACTGAATACCCGCTGCGAATAAATACATATTCATATATATATATATATATATATATATATATATATATATATGTCATTCACATAAGCATGAATGACGGCAAATGGAAGAGTCGTTCCAGCTCTCTAAGCTCCGAGTTAAATTCCCGCCGATGTCAACTTTAACCTCCATACTTTACAAACTTCAATTCTCCTTGTCTTGTTCCATATTTCCGTCTGCCTATTTTTCTGTCTCGGAGAAATTAGCATTTGTCTCATCCAGAGACGGATGGATGTCCCAGATCTACGTACACCACGACACCGCCCATACGGCCGGATAAAGGAGTTCAGAATCCAAGAAAAAGCTTGACAAATGCACGAATATATCACTGGTATCATTAGTATGTTATTATGGTGGGAATCTGGCAGAGTCGTTAGCACGCCGGGTAAGATACTTAGCGACATTTCCTCGTATATACGTCAAGAGTAAAAATCCCACCGAAGTCGACATCCTTTCGAGATCGATAGAAATAATTACCAGTTGCGCACTGGGATCAATGGAATTGACTACTCCACGCGTTCCAATACGGCTTGCTCTGTGCCTATTGTAGAAAGGATTGTTAATATGGTGTTATGAAGATTATTGTCTTACAAAACATTGGTAAAACAATATCCAAGTAAATTATATATTTTTGTGGCTGTTCAAAACGACTAGTGGACGTTTTTATTTATACTTTTTCTCGGAAATCAAAATGGTTCCTGTTATTAAATCTAGTGCCTTTGTCAAATCGTTGCTTATTGTGTAATAAGACAATGAATTTGTCTTAGAATTGTCGTTTGCTTCATTGTATATTTTTATACGATACCGACAAAAGAATTCACTTACTTTCATAACAGGATGGTGGCTGTACTTGTCTGTCTTTCTGAGTTTATTATCTGTTATGCCTATGTGCTTGTTCGTGTGTCTATATGTCGGTGTATATCTCTCTGCTTTTGTATGTGTATTTGTGTTCTGCGTGTGTACTCACATGTGTGTGTGTGTGTGTGTGTGTGTGTGTGTGTGCGCTCGCGCATGCTGTGTGTGTGAGTGTTCGTGTGCGACTGCTAGAAACGCTTTTGGATATCTTCACAGTTGGGTCACCTATTAACCATCTCTATCAATCTCCGTACATCCGTACACTCACTAATACCTATATGTGTGTGAGTGCGTGCGTGTGTTTGCGTGTGCATCAATTATATATATATATATATACACATTCATACACACATATGAGTATAAACGTATATATATATATATATATATATATATATATATATATATATATATATATATATATATATATATACATTCTCTGACAAACAATCCAGTTTGACATATTCACACGTATACCTTGGGGAATTGTTTCACAACTCTAAATTTTCAGGAAATGGTTTCTCACTGTTATATCACAGCAGACTGAAAATCTAAAGAATCGCACCACGTGTTACATTCGAATTCCCTACAATATAAAACTCAGCGAAACACAATAAGATATGGTGTCTATAAAATGAATGAAGCTAAATGACCAATTATTGAATTTCTAAGACATTATAGGATAGAAATTGTGTGCCGATTTGTTTGAAATCTGTGAAGACTATCGATTTTTAATGTTTTAAGCATCAATAACTATGAACAAATAAATAAGTGGTATTATAAATAGGTGACTATGATAGCATCGCTTGTGTTAGCTATAATGATAATAATAACGATAATAATAATAATAATAATAATAATAACAACAACAACATCATAATAATAATAATAATAATAATAATAATAATAATAATAATAATAATAATAATATAAAGTAAACATCCCCTTTTTTATTCTGAAAACATTATAGTTTTCTCTGGGTGGACATACAAAAGACCATCTTTGGTGAATCTTAAAACTTTCTGTGAAAATTTGACTCTTCTTGTGAAGAAGAGCATTATCGCTGTGAAAACAACATCCATTCATGTATTTATTTATTTATTAATTTTTTTAAATACATATTTTACCTGTGAATTTCACTGTGTGAAGTGGGAATACATACAATGTACTTCTCTGCTCTAGGTGTACGGAAAACACTCGGCGAGAAATGGAAGAAAATTTGAAGAAAGAAGAAAAAAAAAGAACAACATAATAATAATAATAATAATGATAATAATAATAATGATAATAATAATAATAATAGAGATCAAAAGAGATAACTCGACAAAATACAAAGACCTGGAAATAGAGATAACTCGAATGTGGAATCTAAAAACAGAAACAATTCCTATTATAGTAGGTGCCTTAGGTATAATAAAAAAATATTCAGACAAATACATAACAAAAACACCAGGACTTACAAATATATATAACATACAGAAAATTGCACTACTGGGTACTGCACACATTCTACGCAAAACACTTTCAATACAGTAAACATAAGAGCACCACAGCAAACCACAGCACATACCCAAGGCGCACAGAGCTGCGCTCGGTAGTGAAGTGAAAGCACGTTATAAAAATAAAACTACTGAATAATAATAATAATAATAATAATAATAATAATAATAATAATAATAATAATAATAATAATAATAATAGCACCACAGCAAACCACAGCACATACCCAAGGCGCACAGAGCTGCGCTCGGTAGTGAAGTGAAAGCACGTTATAAAAACAAAACTACTGAACAATAATAATAATAATAAGAGCTGGGACCTATATACACTGGAAGCTATGCCAACACTATGGAATAACAACAGAAAAAAGATGGTATAAACACACGCCAGAAAAGGTCACAGAAAACGAGAAAGCAACCATACTCTGGGATATGCCAATACACACAGATAGAGAAATTAAGGTAAATAGACCAGATATAGTTGTCAAAGATCATGAAGAAAAAAAATGCTTTCTAATTGATGTATCAATACCAGCAGATGACAACGTTTCTCGAAAAGAAATGGAAAAACTTTCAAAATACAAAGACCTGGAAATAGAGATAACTCGAATGTGGAGTCTAAAAACAGAAACAATTCCTATCATAGTAGGTGCCTTAGGTATAATAAAAAAGATATTTAGACAAATACATAACAAAAACACCAGGACTTACAAATATATATAACATACAGAAAATTGCACTACTGGGTACTGCACACATTCTACGCAAAACACTTTCAATACAGTAAACATAAGAGCACCACAACAAACCACAGCACATACCCAAGGCGCACAGAGCTGCGCTCGGTAGTGAAGTGAAAGCACGTTATAAAAATAAAACTTCTAAACAATAATAATAATAATAATAATAATAATAATAATAATAATAATAATAATAATAATAATAATAATAATAATAAAATAATAATAAAGGCACAATATTCGAGATTTTGTAGAGAGGGGCCAGTCGATTACATCGATTTCAGTACTCAACTGGTATTTTTTTTATTAAAGAACATTGTTTACTAAATATGTGAAGCTGGACAAAATTTTGAGATATTGAATGGATGGATGATGATAATACACTTTAGAATAATATTGTAATAATCAGGTAACATATTTAAAATACAAACAATATAAAATAATATAAAACACTATTATTAAGGAAAGAATTTGATACTGAAAACGATATAGAACATGGCGAGTTAAGCGTTCGCATACAAGTCCAGATTAATAAATTGGGCTAGAGACACACACAAATCTACCTATACACCATTCAACGTATTATGTTCTGGTGCTTCTGAAACAGCCTATTCGGGCAGTTCTGAAAAAGAAAAACATTTCTAGCTTTCACCTCAATGTGCTCGGTGGCTACGCTATTAAAGTGACGTCGACAGCATATACCGGTACGGATCTCCCGCTTGCTAATTCGCACTAGATTCTTCTCAATATCTGCAGTTTCCTCAGTATTGGTTCAAGAAGGAGAACATGCTGAAAAGACGATAGGAGGCAGCTTTCACGAACCGAGCGAATAATACAGGTTGGTTTCGACAGATGCCCGTTCATTTACATCAGAGCAGATATAGCTGTGTATTGCAACATTATCGAAATATTTTTCTTTTGATCCAATTTGATCAAGATCCAAATATTGTCTGGTTCTTTATCGACACTCTATAGTCTAACGTATTAGGTTTTGATAATGATGGATAGATCTGTCTGAGATGTGGCATGTTGTGCATCAACAATCAGAATCTTGTTGACAGGTATCAAAATCTTTGCTAATACCAAGCTTAAAATCTTGAAATCTACGTTTAGCAGTGTTATGTACCTACAATTATCAATAAAAACTTTTCTATATATGTATATACAAATTAATGAATAATGTTTATATATACATATATATACACACACAAACAATCTAGTTTGATTGTTGTTCGTCTGCGCTAACGTTATGGTAAATATCTTCTAAGATGTCGCGGAACGAGCACGCCGCATATAAATATCAAGCTCGTTGAGTAGACCATCATTTTCATGTTATATGCACCGCTCTCGTGTTGCTTGCGATCACTTCCGTATGCTGTTGGCTGTATTTAGCTTTCTGATCCACTACTCTTCTGTTTTTGGTTTGTGTTGCCGATAACTTTTAGATGTGGACAACCGATGCTATTCCTATCTGCTGGCCTGCAAAATACTTTATCTACATATACGATCTGGAGGACACGAACGGTTAATCTATGTTCAAGATGGATAAGCCAGTTGGTACGCGTCAGTGAGTTGAAGCCTTGTGAGCAAGTTGGTGAGATTTTACGCCATTCTTTCCAATCAGTTCACCCACACTTTACATTTGGTAGTGCAGTGAGAGCATGTGATAACATAAGACTAATAATAATGTGGACTATAAGGAGAGTGTCTGTCATTCCAGTAGTTGTAGGAGCACTAACAACCAAGTTCGAGAAATATGTTTGATAAATCGGAATTTAAATGAAAGCAGAGCATGCCCCCAAAACTGCTCTGCTGAGAACATCTAGAATTTTGAGATTGGTACTTCGATGTTGAATTTATTCTACAATAATTAACAACCAAGTATCCAAGCTTGAAATGTACGGAAAGGGACCCTGTGAGACCTCTGACAACAGGCTGCTGTCCACTGTCATAGAATCCACCAGAGCAAACAAAACCGACCGCTTAGAGACGTAAAACAACAACAACAACGAAAGCAGCAATAACAACAACGACAACAACAACAGCAATAATAATAATAATAATAATAATAATAATAATAATAATAATAATAATAATAATAATAATAATAATAGCTGACAAAGGGTTGGATTATATCCGAGTAAGTAATACTCATTGAAATTTATTTCTAACATAAGAAGATATATTCTAAAAGCAAAAAAAATATCAGAAATAGAAATAGAACATTTGAAAGAAAAAATACATCAGGAAAATCTAGATAGTAGTCACACAGCAATGCCAAATAATAATATAAACACTGAGATAGCAAAACACGAGGACAAACGTAACATGCCCGGCAAAAACGAAGTAAACAAAAAACAACAAACCCAGACCGTAGAGATGTTTAATAGTGTACAAAAAGCACCAATCCAGAACACCACAGACAAACATATGAATGAAAAGGAAGGCAAAACAAATATAAAGCCTGGAAATAACGAAGGGAAACCTAATAATTACGATACTATGAAAATGAAAATAACCGAAGAACTGAAAACCACAGATCTTAGAATGGACCACAGATTATATCTCCCAAAAATCAAAATAGACAATAAAACAACATCAATAATAAATAGCATAAACCTGGCCGTCACGGAACTAACAACCACAGAAACAACAGGCAATATCACTGAGCTAAATGACATGATATATGCGGCAGCCACTGCAGCCACAAAAGAAGCAGGATACTCACTCAAACCCATCCGAACAGGAGTTCTACCACCCAAAGAGACCTTGTGGATAAATAACATCCAGAACAAAATTAAAAAAAAGAGAAAAGATTTATCGATTATCAACGAAATTAGTAAACAATCAACACTACTAAGTAACAAGAAGAAAACAAAAATACTGTACAAATACAGCATTACAGAAAAAGACTTACCTGAGGCAAAAGAAAAACTAAAGCAAGACATCCTTGCCAAAGCACAGAGGATCCGCCGGTATGAGAAACGCCAACGTTTCTTTGAACAAAACAAACAGTTCAAATCCAACCCCAAAAAACTCTACCAAGAACTGGGTAAAAATAAAATAGACATTACTTCAGCACCAACAGCAGAAGAACTAGAGAAATTCTGGAAACAAATATGGTCGGTGAAGCAACAACCCCAAAAAAGGACCATTAAAACAACGAACTTAGCACCTGAGCAACTCTGGGCCCCTATAACAACTGAAGAGGTCACCCAGACACTGCAAAGACTAAGCAACTGGAAAGCACCTGGACACGACAAGATCCCCAATTTCTGGTTAAAACACCTGCCAGCAATGCATAAAAAGCTGGCAGAAAACTTTAACAACATAATAGCAGATCCAGAAACAATGCCTGAATGGCTCACAAAAGGGAAAACCATCTTAATCCCCAAATCCACGGAAACGGAGAAACCACAAAACTATAGACCTATAACCTGTCTCCCTACGATCTACAAAGCCTTTACTGCAATAATATCGCAGAGAGTGAGTAAACACCTGGAAAATAACAACCTGTTTCCAGAAGAGCAGAAGGGATGCTGCAAGGGCTCATACGGCTGTAAAGATCAATTATTGATCAATAAAGCCATAACTGAAGACAGCCGCAGAAAGAAGAAAGGCCTCAGTATGGCCTGGGTGGACTACCAAAAGGCTTTCGACAGTGTTCCCCACACGTGGATTCTGGAAACACTAGCCATAAACAAGGTGGCACCAATTATCATAAAATACATAGAGCACTCAATGAACAAATGGCAGACAGTGCTACAGCTCCAAACAAAAGAGGGACTTGTGAAAACGAAAGCCATCCCCATTAGAAGAGGAATATTCCAGGGAGACACGCTCTCTCCACTCCTGTTCTGCCTGGCACTCACACCTTTAACAGAATTGCTAAATAGAACTGGATGCGGTTACAAATGCTATGGAAAACCAGTCAGCCACCTTCTATATATGGATGACCTAAAATTATATGCAAAAAACGACAAAGAGCTAGAAACACTACTACAGACAGTACACGGCTTTACCAAGGAAATAGAAATGAAATTCGGATTAGAAAAATGTGCCAAAGCAACCCTGAAAAGAGGAAAATTAGTTAAAAGTAGCAATATAACACTAGATAAAGCCAATGAAATAAGAGAACTAGACGAAAGCCAACCATATAAGTATTTAGGAGTCAATGAACTAGATAGGATACAACATACACAAATGAAAGAAAAAATAAAGAAAGAGAACTATAGACGAGTTAGATCACTACTAAAAACAGAGCTCAATGCTAAAAACAAGATAATGGGTATCAACACTTTAGCTGTCCCAGTTATAAGCTACAGCTACAACATCCTTAACTGGACACTAAACGAACTATGTAAAATAGACAGGAAAACAAGAAAAATAATGACAGGATATAGGATGCACCACCCAAAATCTGACATAGAAAGGCTATATATACAACGCACAGAAGGTGGCAGGGGTCTTATACAGCTAGAAAACTATTATAAAATAACCACCATAGGACTGCAAAAATACCTACTCCAGAAGCAAGGGAAACTAATACAAATAGCCACAAAACACGAGCAAAACAAAAAACTGTTTTCAGTATTTAAGGAAGCTGACAAATACAAACAAGAAATCAATCTACCTAACAAATACGAAGAAGAAGAAGAAGAAACAACAAAAGCTATAAAACAAATGAAATCCAAACTAAAACTAGAACAGCAACGGACCATGATAAAACGATGGCAAGAAAAGCCCCTACATGGTAAATACTGGGCTAAACTAAATGCGAAAGAAATAGACAGAGAAAAATCCCAGCAATGGCTGAGAAGCTCAGGACTCAAAGCAGAGACTGAAGGATTTTTAATTGCTGCACAAGACCAAAGCCTCCCCACCAGAAATTACCAAAAACACATAATGAAAAGAAAGATAACAAGTAACTGTAGAATATGTGGAGATCGACAAGAAACAATAAATCATATTATCTCTGGCTGCCCAGTCCTGGCTAAGAAGGAATATATTCACAGACACGACAGAGCTGGGACCTATATACACTGGAAGCTATGCCAACATTATGGAATAGCAACAGAAAAAAGATGGTATAAACACACGCCAGAAAAGGTCACAGAAAACGAGAAAGCAACCATACTCTGGGATATGCCAATACACACAGATAGAGAAATTAAGGCAAATAGACCAGATATAGTTGTCAAAGATCATGAAGGAAAAATATGCCTTCTAATTGATGTTTCAATACCAGCAGATGACAACGTTTCTCTAAAAGAAATGGAAAAACTTTCAAAATACAAAGACCTGGAAATAGAGATAACTCGAATGTGGAATCTAAAAACAGAAACAATTCCTATCATAGTAGGTGCCTTAGGTATAATAAAAAAATATTCAGACAAATACATAACAAAAACACCAGGACTTACAAATATATATAACATACAGAAAATTGCACTACTGGGTACTGCACACATTCTACGCAAAACACTTTCAATACAGTAAACATAAGAGCACCACAGCAAACCACAGCACATACCCAAGGCGCACAGAGCTGCGCTCGGTAGTGAAGTGAAAGCACGTTATAAAAATAAAACTACTGAATAATAATAATAATAATAATAATAATAATAATAATAATAGCTGACAAAGGGTTGGATTATATCCGAGTAAGTAATACTCATTGAAATTTATTTCTATCTTTCCAAATATAATGATGTATTTTAACTTGATACCTCCTCTACCCGCACAGCGATCGTAAACACACGTGTTACATCAAACTCAAACCATCTTCGAACCCCAAAACACCATGTACAAACAAATTACAAACAGATTAAATAACACCGGTATTATTACACCCAACAATAACAACCGAGAAGTGCGTACTGTAAGCTTGTTACGAAAAAAATACGAAGATCTGAACGTGCAAAACAATCTGACAACAGAAATAAACGAACCGGTACCCTACGAAAACGATGACCGTCAAAATAAAGGACCGGACGTTGTTCCTCATGTCCCGCAAACAAAACCAAAACGGCATAAATGGACATGTGAGGAATACATTTCGATACTATACGCCTATTTCACAGCAGTACTCTACCCAAAAAACGAAAACGCAACAACACATACATATAAAATATGGATATATAACATACAGAAAATTGCACTACTGGGTACTGCACACATTCTACGCAAAACACTTTCAATACAGTAAACATAAGAGCACCACAGCAAACCACAGCACATACCCAAGGCGCACAGAGCTGCGCTCCGTAGTGAAGTGAAAGCACGTTATAAAAATAAAACTACTGAACAATAATAATAATAATAATAATATTTTTTAATCATTTGCTACAGCGAGCATTGAAAGCAAGAGTAATATAAAAATATGACATACTCGACAAGTAAACTGGCTCATAATATTATATATATCAAGCATAATCATTAAAAAAATTGTAAATAAATAAATTTCAAAAACGCAACGATTACATCATAAAATGTCATTCACAGCATTAATATTAATAATGTCTGACTGTGTATGTATCAGTGTGCGGCGACGTGTGTGTGTGTGCGCGAGCGCGAGCATTGGGTGAAATATGTCGACAAGAGTATTTGGTGTAATTAGAAGGGCATTAGTAAATAGCGAACCGTAGTAGAAAACTGAAAATTGGAGTTCTGCCAGATAAACTTCCTAGGTGCAGTTAAGAATACAGCAGTCCATGTTATATTTATTTGTTTGTTTAATCTGCATTGAAAGTAAGTGGTGAAAAACATCGTTGTTTGTAGGTTTGCTACAGATCACTGGTTTATTATAATTCTGACGTTGAAATCAAATTGCACTGTCAGTAACTTAGCAGAGTTATAATATATCAAGAGATTTCATTTGGGAGGCATCAACTATTTTTTCTTTTTCTTATTTCTTTATTGCCCACAAGGCGGCTAAACAAATAGAGGACAAAACAAGGACAGACAAAGGGATTAAGTCGATTACATCGACCCCAGTAGTCTACTGGTACTTATTTAATCGACCCCGAAAGGATAAAAGGCAAAGTCGACCTCGGCGGAATTTGAACTCAGAACGTAATGGCAAATGAAATACCGCTAAGCATTTCGCCCGGCGTGCTAACGTTTCTGCCAGTTCGCCGCCTTTTTTTCTTTTTCTGTCCCATATTCATAGGGCACACGTTGTATATGTGTGTGTGTGCTCGTGTGTGTGCGTGCGCGCGGGCATATATATGTGTGTGTATGTATATATATATATATATATGTGTGTGTATGCCTAAATACATATATACATGTAGTTACTAATGTACATATACTTACGTTTACTGATATACATATGTATATATTTACATTTGCATGTGTATATGGGTATATATAAAATTATATGTATGTATATATGATACACACGCACAAACACGCACACATTACACACACACACACATACACACACACACACACAAGCACACAAACATACATATCTTAGCCAGTCAAGTGACAAAATAATCCGGCGTTAGCATTTTGCTTCGTCATTTTAGAACTCTATTGAATTATCATAGGAACAAATCTCTCTCAGTTTCGTAATCTTTCACATGACATCTTTCGATGTCGTAAAATTGCATTACACCCGTTATTTCAATTAATGTTATATATATATATATATATATATATATATATATATATATATATATATATATATATATATATATATATATATATATAGTTCAAAACTTACATACATACATACATACATACATACATACATACATACATACATACGTATGTAGTATGTATTTATATATTGCCTGTGTTAATTTTGTATCATCGGCTTATCATTCTGGTTCCTATAATCCGTGATGGCCCAAGACAGTTGGTTCAGGGATACCACTCAGAATTTGTGCTTCCTTAGAGAAAGTACCATTGGTTGCAGCGGTCAGACTTGTAGGAAGCCATATAGCCACTTACAAAGTTCTCGCAGTTTGTGATAATATGTCATGGTCCACACTATCAGAGATTTTTAAGTCAAAAGATATGATATCGATATCTGAATGGTAAAGCAACTACCTCAAAATCCAGTCATAGTGCCGTTTGAACTGTGTGAGGCAGCTTCTTACTGGACGGAAGCCATACTATGTACCGTTCTATAAGTCATTTTCTCCTAGGAACGTTATCAGTTTCTTTCTGACGATTCATTCTATGGCTTTGCTGATCAAAGCGATTGTCTTAGCTCCTTCCCTGCCACCACATTTAGTGATAGGTCATATAATGCCTTCTTTTAGCGCGTTAAAAAGTCTGCACTTGCAAGGAAACTCCGGAAAAGTATCTGAAGTGGTTTCGCTAAAGCCTGCTTAGATGACTTCAGGATGATTAGCTTGATTTCAACAACTGGTCCTGGTGGCTTCCACATACATACATACATACATACATGGTGGTTGTCTACTCATTAAACAGAGTTTGACCACCTCCTGCACCTACACATTAGCCCTTTCATGGCGTCTGATGTGGCTTTTTAAACCAGACAGTGTTTTGAAAAAACACCCACACAGATTGCACCTCTGATTTGCACTACCAATACCTGCAAGTAAGTTCTGCTCATTGTGGATCCTAACATGTCTTTTAAGACCCCCATTGGATTTGCAAACCCTCTGGCACACACCACATTCAAACGTGTGCACAGACATATAATCAGAATAGCTGGGTGAGGTTTGTTTTCCATGGGTTCGCAGGTGAGATTTGAGGCCAGCCAAGGACAGACATGGTCTGTCACAGACATACATACATACATACATACATACATACATAATATATATATATATAGGTACATATGCACATATATAGGTACATACGCACAGTACATATATGTACATATGCACAGTAAGGCTTCAATCAAACAGAACGACAGACGCTTCTATACTAACGATGTCGGAGAAAAAAGAGAAAGAGAAGGGAAGTGACCTGAAAAGCTGTTTCGGGGTCGCTTTGCTATATCACAGAAATGCACTCGGATTCATTCCCCAAGGGAAATAGGTACGTTTTCTCGGTAGAGTAGGCAACAAAGCACGAAATGGTCCCGTTATGAGGCTTCTCTTCCTTTTCTTTTCGCACACACGAATAAATAGTATGGTAAGAATGTGCTTACATTCTGATTTATACCACAGTAATGCATAAATACATTTATATGTCTATGTATATCTATGTATATACGTCTACATATCTATTCTAACACATATATTTGCACATTCACATATATATTAATATATGATTCGGCCTGCAAGAAGGCGGCAAGTTGAAAGAATCGTTACCGCGTCGGCCAAACGCTTAACAGCATTAAAACTGTCTTCTCGTTTGAGTTCGTATTCCGCCGCAGTCGATTTTGCTTTTCACCCTTTGAGGGGCATATAAAATAGCACTGGAGTCAATGTAATCGACTTACTCCTTCCTCTGAAATTGCTGGCCTTGTGCAAAAAATTTAAACCAATATATAATTCAGTACACAATTTTGGAAATATCTATTCTTGTATCATACCCTTGCGTTAGTTGTTGTTGATGATTGTGGTGGTGTGAATCTTTGATGTTGTTTTTGTCATTTTCTTTAATGTTGTTGTCATTGTGATATTAATGTTGTCTTCATTTCTATTCTGCTTCTTTTCGTTCTTATTCTCCTTTTCTGTATCTTTTTCACTGCAGTGATTAGTTTTAGTATTAACAGTGTTTCAAATATTTATTATAGAAATAGTGATACCACATTTTTCATTATTGCTATTTATTTTTTATGATGAAACATTTTTCAGGATAAAATTATTCCTCTTTTGTTTTATTATATTATCTATAAAAAAAAACTTCATTATATTATATTATGACTTTCGTAAATTATAATATTCTTCCATTTTATTTTATAATCTTGATAAATTACCTCCAAGTATTATCGCTGTATCTTCCCAACTCTCTCTCTCTCTCTCTCTCTCTCTCTCTCTCTCTCTCTCTCTCTCTCTCTCTCTCTCTCTCTCTCTCCCAAATATGCAAAATAGTACCATTAATTTTTTCTGTATATTTTTGACTCTTCTACGTCCCCCTCTACCTCCTATCTGTTTGTTTATCATTCTATATATTTTCCGCTCGATTTTAAGTAATGAAGCTGATACCAATTTGACACTAGTTTTATTTTTATCACACACACCAAAAAATGATTTGGAAAGCTAATGTAGAAGAGACTCTTAAGATGATATCATTATTCTGAGTCGTTGTTAATTCTCAAAAAAGATTTTCCTATAAAATATCATCATACCATTCACAAAATTTAGAACGGGACTCAATTCAAATTACATCTTGTGTTATATTGGTTTTCCCATGATTATATTTTAGAATATTCTGTGTATTGTGTCAGTTTAGTTTCAGTTGTCTGCATATCTTATAATTGCCACTTTTAACAGTTAATATAACAATTTTCAGTTCTAAATTACCATGTTCATATCAATAATAATAACTCATACACAATATCAAAATTTGTCATCATTATAAAGTTATCCTTCCTAATTAACCTAGAAATAGTTCTATTTCGTTTATGTTACTTGTACTAACAAGAAATAAATTACACATTAGTCTTTATTTTTACTTGACACAATCTTTGCTACCAATGCAGATACTCAAATGAAAACATTGACTGGCTCACACATATACATCCATAAAGTTACACCTTCTTCAATCTTTAAAATCTCATGCTGTACATTTCCTGAGCCAGCACTACTCTAAACAATAAGCACTCACTTTGCTTGCTTGTTTCTGTATACTTTGGATTTGAAAAATGCACTGTATTTGATTCATTATCTCTCGTGTCTGATTGCCAATACTTTAAAACATCTAATTGAACGTCACAGTATTTCCACCAGTAATTCCACCAGCATGAGAATACTAACACAAACTTTCCTTTCTGGTTCAGTGAACAAAACAGAGTAATAGCAGTAGATTTGTTCAATGGTGACAAATGGTCAAATTTTAAAAAAATTGATAAACTGAATCATAAATCCTTTCTTCTTAAGCCAATATTAACATATAAGTATCTTCGCTACACATGGTTAAGTTATTGATCAATATAATTTTTCTCTTCATACATATTTTCCATAATGTCAGATTCTATACATTGAGAAGGAAATCAAATCACTTTCTCTGGAAAAAGAAAACGCCTGAGAAGTGGTCATGGTTTTGCCTTTTACTGGCGAAAAATATTTAAAGAGCAACATTAAATAGGTTGTGAAGATGATTACATTGAAATTATATCGAATTAAGAAGAATTCCAAGGTATAAAATGCTGACAAATGAAGTCTTACAAAACTGTATTCTATAATATAGTATCATTAAACGAATTGCTACGTTTACGAAATAATATACGAGAAAAATGGAAACTGACAGCTTGTGTTGAGGAAATTCTGTATATAAAGCATAATAAGAAATTACAACATGTGCTGCACGAAAGCAACTTCATCTATGCATTAATAAACATGCATTCCAACTTTGAAAGCAAAATAGGATTCTTAGGGGATAAGAAGGATCAATAATCTTATGTAATCCAAGTGTGTGGATTCTATCAAGCAATCCGTAAAACCTATATCGACTTTTTCTTCAAAGAATGCATTGAAGACATGTGGAACATGCAAAGAAGCAGCACGATATTTCAAAGAATTACATTTATCAGAAAAATGCAATATTACTTCTCTAAGTATTGTGCTAAGGGGAGGTTGGGAAATAGACTAAAACTGTATTGTGCTAAGGGAAGGTTTGGGAATAGACTAAAACTGTATTGTGCTAAGGGGAGGTTGGGGAATAGACTAAAACTATCGAACTAGATACATATAAAAGTGACGCCAGCTTACAAATTATAGAACGAAAATAGAAGTATTCAGTAATCTATTGCAGCTTTCTCACAAAAACCTCCATGTCATTATTGTGTAGCAAATAAAGTCAGTCTTCTGCAGATAAACTATCGTAGCAATGTGTGTGTGTGTGTGTGTGTGTGTGTGTGTGTGTGTGTGTGTGTGTGTATGTGTGTATGTGTGTGTATGTGTGTGTGTGTGTGTGTGTGTGTGTGTGTGTGTGTGTGTGTAACTTAATCAGAAGAGAAAAGGCAGCGTCCATACTTTTTCAATGACTACGATTCCGGGGAATGAAATTGTCGTTAGTTTGAAACCTACATGAAATATTTGCGATTGTGTGTATTCTTTCGCTAAATGCATATAACAGTCAACGGTAAGCGTTACATCGAACGATGGATAAATTCTACTCACTCGGAAAAAACTGCCCTACGAAAAAACTGCCCTCCTGTGAGGTCTACCACATGTCACAAAAGATTTTTGTCAATTTTATTTTATGGTAAAAGAAAAGATACTAGCTGTGCAATTTAATGATGGATTTAGCATTTTAAGTACTCATCAATGGATGTAGCCACATTGCTCTAACCTGAACTCACAGGCCTATGAATTTCCATGTTTTTCTACAATTCATTTTTTTAACATGAGTGTCTTAGAATTTCACAAATTAAAAATTCAGTACATACCTGATGTCAAGATATTTTAACCATAACTCAAGAGTCTAGTAAAGATATATCCAGTGTTCCTGATGTCTGTAGTGTAATTTTAACACTATGTTATTGAAATATTTTCTACAGTACATACATTTTGATATGTTAATCATCTGTTTTTGTTCAAAGTAATACTTCATCACAACACTTTGAAGAAAATGCGTGCACTATATGTATTTATTAAGTTCTAAACTTGTTAATATCTAAAGAAGATTGCATAGTAATCACTATGAAGATTGTATGATATTCCATAAAATACGTAAATTTGATAAATGACCTATTTATCAAAGAAAATTTATGGTATCAGATGTTTTCAGCTTTACTTTAAAGTTAGTAAAGAACATGCTAAATTACTAGTTAATGTGAACGGATCCACGAGAGGTCGACGAACCTGCAACAATATATACCCACATCAGCTCATACTTTCACATTACCGCTTTAAACTGTAAAGATAAATTGGACGATGTAGTCATAAATATATTTTAGACAATCGAGTGAGGTGGTGATGGAAAGAATGCTTTCATCATAGGCTGGCTCCGTAAGTCCTGCCGTAGGGGTTAAGATCAGTAAACATGCGATTTCAGCTACAAGTAGCTTACTATTTACCACCAAATGTAGAGGTTTCTTTTTAAAACTATTAAGTAGATCTATCGAAGTAATTGGATCAAATTCATTAGCAATTAGGACGGTGAGAGAGTAATAAAGATTAAATTATTACCGAGTTAAAACTAAGTACTGTGGAAGGAAAGAAATAATAAACATTTCAATTAGTACTATGCAACAAAGTGCTAGTATTCAGGATTAGTGAAATACACAAAAACATATATGTATACATACATATCTATGCATGCATGTGCACATAAATACCCAAGCATGAATATGCACACGCACGCACACATTCAAACCTGATCGAAAGTACAACTCCTCTAACCTCATGTAATCGCCTCCGGCATTAAATGATAGTGCTTCAGACATTACGGAATCATTATATGCCAATACGGTTAAGAAGCCAACAATACGGCTGAAATCATGTACCTCAGAGATATGTTCTGCATACAATATATATATACACCTACACATAGAGTATACAAATTATTGGTTTGTATGGCTCTTGGTTGTTTGTAAACATTAAACATTCCCAGGTGTGTACTAATTACATTTATAATCTCAAATGGTCGACGTTATTTCATCTCTTAATATGGTAAATATGAGAACCTACAGTATTACGCTATGCATTTGCTTAATCAGCTACTTTGAATACATGTACAGATATAATACATATATGACTATCTATCTATATGTATCTATCTATACACTTATCTATCTATCTATCTATCTATATGCTGATCTATTTATCTATCTATCTATCTATGGATGTATCTATGTATGTATGTATCGATCTATCTGTCTCTATCTCTGTGTGTATATATATATATATATACATATATATATATATATATATATATATATATATATATATATATATATATATATATATATATATATATATATAGAGAGAGAGAGAGAGAGAGAGAGAGAGAGAGAGAGAGAGAGAGAGTTACATGCATACATAACCCGCCCCGATATCTATTTATCTATATACATATGTATATTGTATAAATATACATATGTGTGCGTGTGTATGCGTGTGTGTGCGTGCGTGTGTGTGTACGTACGTACGTACGTATGTATGTAAGTATGTATATATATGTATTAATTAATGTAATTATGTATGTATGTATCCATTATCTGATATGCAGCCGTTTGTGATTAGCAAATTCGTTATAGTTTTGGAGGAAATTCCTTGTTGCATTTAATTACGTCGTTCACACTCTGTGTTAAAGTCTCACACTCTACATATTTACTAGAGATTATAACAGTACTTATTCATGCAGTGTGGACGATTTAGTGGTCTTCTGAATCCTACAAAATCCAAACTGCATTATAATAAGCATTCATAAAACCAAGAGTTCGATGAAGGGTGTATCGTTAGCTAAAATTTGGCACTCTAACTGTTGAGGTACAAGTATTGAGTAGATAATTGTATATGTCGTGGGAACAAGATCTGGAATTTGGAGAGGGTTTTGATGATATCATCGACCTAGTGATTGACGTACTTCATTGACTTGATCCCAAAATGAGGAATGGCACGGTTGAACTCGGTGGCTTAAAGACTGACTGGTAGCAAATAATGTAACACACGCTTTTCTGACGCGCTAACGATCTAGCTCGCTAGTCGACTTCTATTGAAGAAACTATGAAGCGTTATGGCAAAGCTAAACAATAGCCCGTTCCAGTCGCCAGTTTTAAATTCCCTACTCAGAATCACTAACACAGGAAAACACATTTGATTATGAGTATTCGTATATGTCGTTCAGCCGGCGTTATATTTAATTGATTTTGATTTACATAAATTCAATAACGTTTCACTCCCTGTTGATTTTCTAAAGGAAAAATGAATTTTGAGAGCAGCTGTTACAACTAGACGTGTTATAATTGGTAAACATATGTATTATGTAGATTTACACACAACCATGCACTTGTGTTTCATACATATGCACTTACTACATATACGCACATATGTGAGTGTTAATGTGCATCAGTAAGTGTATGAGTGTAAGTATGTGTTTGTGTCCGTATAAGTGTGCATGTTTAAGGATCTTAAGAATTCTAGGCATGCCAATGCTTGATACAGAGGTATTCGAGTCAAAAATATAGGAACAAAATATTGGAATATTGGTAGGTAACTAATCAAACAATTTCTAACGTTTCCTCGATATGAATATGGCATGTTTGTGATGGAGTAATATGTCTTTTACATTAATAAATTTATATGCCTACGGTGAAAGTGCTGTGTGAGGATTTTGGTTGGTACAGTACTTGGTATTTCTCCCCAAATAATTTATCAGATAGCTATTACAGCAAAGTCATAGGCAGCAAATCACCTCATAACTTGTTTAACTGAGAATCATAAAAAAAACAGCTTTTACTAATTAACGAGATTTTGCAAGCACTTCAAAATAATTAGTCTCCAAACACAAATGGTACAATAAACATAAAAAAGAGTGTAATAACACTGTTGAATATAAGTGCTAGACTAACAACAATACTTCGAAACAATTCAAAATTGTGTTTAAAGAAGTACTCCCCATAGTATATGTTCTTTAAAATGGCATTTGCCATCAGAAAAAATGAAGCATCCATTATATAAAGTAGTGTCAGATGCACAATATCTGAAGTAAAATATGGAGTGGTCATGTGTGGAATGCATTTCAGCATAGGGTCTTTCATCAAGAGCTATGTGATACTGAAACGCAATAACGAATAATATACCGAATGAACGAAGACAATAGTAATATCTCGTTGAAGGGAGAACACCGACGCTCACACTTACATATATAACAATAGAGAGTCAAAGAATGAAACAGAGCACACAGTTAGCTCCGCGTCTAGGGAACGGCTCTCGAAACAGACAGTGTGTTAGACTAGGATGTAAACTCACCGCCGTACTGAAATTCAAGTAAACCCAACAGTGGAGAATATGTATAAAAATTAACCAGATACGAGAACTGAATCACCATAAAATATTTTGAAGTGAAGTCTGTTCGTTACGTTACAGCACAGACATATGAGCGGCTGCTGAAAAGTTTCTGGCTTTGGGAAAAAAATACAATAGGATCAGTTAGCTATGATTTTATTCAACATATTTCCTTCTCAGATTCACACACTTATTGCAGTAGTCCTCCAGGTTTTCTAAACCCTCTAAAAGAACTCAGAATGTTGTTGTGCCTCAAACTAGACCTTTCACGACAAGCTTAAAACTAGGAACTATATATATATACATATATATATATATATATATATATATATGAGTACCCCTCGTATATATATATATGTGCGCGCGTGTGTGTGTGAGTGTGTATGTGTATAGATATATATATCCATCCATCCAGTCATCCATCCATCCATCTATACATGCATACGTTATATATATGCCAGAGATGATGAACGTTTTCTTAAGTAACTAACGCAGATTACGAATCAGCTGTCAAAATATATGTACTTCTGTGTGCGTGTGTGTGTGTGTGTGTGTGTGTGTGCGCGTGTGTGCGTGTGTGCGTGTGTTTGTCCGTGTGTGGGATCTTGATCGAGGAGGCTATTACATTAAAGCTTTTCTATGGAGCTTTCCGGCTCTTGAAAGAGGAAAATTCTAGATAACATGACAAACGTGAGGCAATGGCCGATTGACGAAGAGAAACTATAATCGGAGCTGTTTGTCGCTAATCATACCCTACACTTGTTATACCTATATCAAACCTTATTGTATTATTCTTTCTGTATGAGGAAGATTAGTGCTTCTTTTATCCGAACCAGTCTTCTATACATCCATAGAAATACGCATACATTAACGCGCACACCCTCACACACACACACACGCATATATGTATGTATGAATGTATGTATGTATGTGTATATATATATATATATATCTTTTTTTATATATACATGCATACATTCACAGACACATTAATCTTACTCTTGTCTGTGAGATAGTAATATATCTTATCAACTCTTACGTAAATTGCATGAAAAAGATTTAGACCAACTATTTATAAAATAAATAATTCTCTTTTTCCTAATCATGAATTCTATAGGAGCAGTGTGTGTAATAAATTTCGATGAAATCAGTTTTCTATCAAACCATACATCCTCGCACAGAATTCCGTAATATTTATGGTTTCTTATTACTAAGCTTCCAAATTTAGTGCTATAACTACAGTTTATTTTTCTCACTTACCGTCACAGTGTTCAGGCTGCAAGACAAAATATTTAAGCAATAATTACTAAGTAAAGATTAGTTTTCTTCAATCATTGACGAAATTGATACGCTAAGAGATATATGTATAACAACGAAAATCGATGTCCCGTATAAACACCGTATGCACAAATTTTATTCACACTGATGGAGCATAGTATATAAATGTGTGAATGTGTGTGTGTGTGTTTGTGTGTGTGTGTGTTCTATGTATGTGTGTGGGCTATGTGTGTATGTGTGATTGTGTGCGTATGTGCAAACGCATGCATGTAGAAATATATATATATATATACACACACACACACACACACATACACACACACACACACACACACACACACACACGCACACACACACATATATATATATATATATATATATATATATATATATATATATATATGTATATATATATATATATACGCACACGGATAATATCTTGAAGTGCCTGTATATATATATATATTATGACTTATGATTGTAGATTTGCAACGACAGTACCTGGGGCACTTAACTGTCTGGTAAGGTGTCATGGCGTCAGTCTTGAAAAATAGTTTCTGCAAAATTGTGCAGAATAGATTGATTTATACATTACATGCATTATAAGCGAACAGCAATCGTCCTCAAAATATGCACATGTAGAAGTTCTAATTTTCCCAAAGTGTTGTCTGCTTTACGAAATAAAATACCTCTTCAATCAGTTAATGACTTGTATTTAAGTTAGCTAAAATATATGCGAATATTGATT
>NC_142931.1:22944394-22979394 GCF_046866305.1 Octopus bimaculoides | reverse complement strand
TACTGCTAAGCATTTCGCCCGGCGTGATAACGTTTCTGCCAGCTCGTCGCCATATGATTATTTAACATTAATAGTATCAAGGCAGGAGCTGACAAAATCGTTAGTGACATTTCGTTCAGTTTAACGTCCTGAGTTCAATTTTCACCAAGGTCGACTTTGAATTTCATCCTTTAGGGGTCAATAAAATAAGTACCAGTTAAATACTGTGGTGAATGCAATCGGCTTCCCACTCCTCAAAACTGTTGGCCAAAATTTCAAACCAATATTATTATTATCAAGTAAGGTGACGAACTAACAGAAACGTTAGCATGCTAGGCAAAATGCTTAGCGATATTTCGTCCGAATGTATGTTCTGAGTTCAAATTTAGCCGGGGTCAACTTTGACATTCATCCTTCCAGAGTTGATAAAATAGGTTGCAGCTAAACACTGGAGTCGATTTAACTGCCTCAGCCCCTTCCCCAAACTATTTGGCCTTGTGCTACAATTTGAAACTAATATTATTATTACCAAGATGGCGAACTGGCAGAATCACCCTAAAATGAAGTAAAAATATCGTTGGCAATAATAAAACAGATAAAGACTGTTGCGGAGACTTAATACATTACCCGTCTTAACACTACCTCCATACATATTGCAAGCCTTCAAATCAGATTACTGATTGAAAATAACTTTAACACCAACCTTGGACAACTTGGAAAGTGTGACGGGTTTTGTCTTTCCAACTCTTACTCATTCACATAAAAGCCATAATCATCTTGTCCTCGGTTTATGTCACCACATTGTTCATTATTTCCTGTCTCTTTCAGCACGCTGTGGTGTGATTTAAAGGACATTTGTCAGTTATGTCTGGGAGGTGGAAGGACAACAAAAATACGATTCCTTAGTCTAGATATCCCTTTGTTCCATTAAGGAGGTTTGTATATTTTGGGGAGATCAAGTTGTAATTTCTAACTTTTCAAAATATCCATTTCTCGGTGCAACTTTGCATTTATATATATAGCTATCCATCTTTTCCTGATACGCAGGTCTCCCTTCTTTCTATATGTATCTCACTCTTTCCGTACACATACTCACACACACACTACACACACTCACATACACACACACTACACACACATACACCACGCACACATACACTCACACGCACACATACACTCTCACACACACACACACACACTCACACACACACACACGCACACATACACCACGCACTAAACTACGCACGCGCACACACATTCAAGAGGGGTAACTTCAATGTATAATTTTTTACTAAGCTTCAAACTGTCAGAAAAGATTTTGGTTTGACTCTACAGGATATGATTCCTATTGATATTTGTATACAAGAGGAACGAGTAATAAGCCTTATGCAATTATTTCTTGATTACAACACCTGATGGTTCTTCACAAATTACTGACCACGACTTGCTGTACTACGACGACGGGGAAAGAATTTAAGCGATCTAAAACAATATATTTGAGTACTGATAGGTTTTCTGTGTAGAAATAAACGTACTCCTGTGTATGCACGCGTGTGTCAGTATGTGTGGGACTGTGTGTAAGTATGTGTGTATGTGCAGAAGTATACTAAGAAAAGCACAAACATCTTTATGTGTATTCACACAAACACACAAACACATACTTGCATACACGTTTACACATACAGACCGAAAAGCACACATACTCGATCTCACACTTTTGCTTCTATGTATAAACATGTGTGACTGAATCTCTGTGTAAGTGTTTATCTGTGTGTGTGTGTGTGTGTGTGTGTGTGTGTGTGTGTTTGTGTGTGTGTGTGTGTGTGTGTGTTTGTGTGTGTGTGTGTGCGCAGTGTGAGCATATGTGTGAAAGGATAATGAGGGAGAAGGGCGAGAATAAAGGAGAGAAAATGTCTGCGCGTGTCAGGAAAAAAAATAGATAGGTATGCATAGGGAAGCATCGAAAAATGGATTTATTGAATAATTGATCGATCGATTGATTGATAGTGAAATAGAATGATTTTCTGATTGTTTTTTTTTTTATTTCCATTTCAATTTTACTTCTTTTAAATATTGGTATTTTACATGACGGGTGGTTAGGGATTCCAATACAAGCGATGAGTATTAGGAGCGATATACTCATAACATGTGATTGTATTATTTTTCTTCTCCACACTTTTGTATCAAGGTTGACAATTTCCCTCACTCGTAAATCACTCTCATGTGTAATAAAATATCGGGAAAGAGGGGGAAAAAAATCAATCAAAATAAATGTGCCAAATATGGAATCATGCTGATTGTAATACTTTATGGACATTAAGCCACAAAAGTGTAAAATTGAATATTTTATGTGCGTAGCGAGGATGGCATGGGTGTAGAGAGAGTGTACTCTACTGTTTAGGATTTATTTGTTGGTGAATTTAAATTTTCTTCATAGTTTTATTCTTTAATTATTTAAAATCATGTGAAGCATAACAAACTGACATTTTGTTTTTTTTTGTCATATGTGATAGCATATCGTCACTGGATTCAGCACGAACATGCTCATATATACAGGCGCATGCACATGCACACCCAACTGCAAATATAAAAATATACACATTTGTATGTATATATATATGTATATATATATATATATACAGACACACACATATACATACATACATACATATATATATATATATATATATATATATATATATATATATATATATATATATATATATATATATATATATATATATATATATATATATGCACACACAGGCAAACACACACAAACACACATATGTATGTATGCATGTATGTAATGCCTATGCATGTAGCCTTCCATTTTATTTAATAAAATCATTGAGCCTTGGTATTCTTCGACATATTTTCGATTCGAGACTTAGCTCAGTGAAAACAATAGCAACAGCGACATCTTGTGTTTTCTTTTTTTTTTTTTTTGTTTTCTGTTTCGATTAGAAGACAACATCTTCAACAGAAAATGCAAGAAACATGCTCTCGTAACTTATCAAACAGCATAAACTTGGTTTACTTGCTGTGTATTTCATATGGCGTCGACATTACATTTCGCATATATCGTGTCATTTGCTTTATGCTTTATCTGTGATATATACATATATGTGTATGTGTGTGTGTGTGTGTGTGTGTGTGTGTGAGTGTATGTGTATGTATGTATGTATGTATGTATGTGTGTGTTTGTGCGTGTGTATAAAAGCGATATTTAATATATATTGTGTTTATAGATTCCCCTTTGTCAAATTGTGAATTTCGTGCTGATTTCGAATCATGCAAAATCAATACAAATCGTGAAGTGTGTTTCTGACAAAATATTTGAGCGATACTTTCGAATGAGTTATGTTAAATGGTCAATAGATATTCTAAGAATATTAAAGGGGTGTAACAGGGCGAGTCACCAATGTAAGTTGAGAGGAGTGTCTCCTATATGTAACGTGTTCGAATTGTAGCATAATGCGTGTAGTTTGCCTTTTTACAAGGCAGGTCATAGAAGAATCCATTTTCAGTGATTTCTAAAAGAGGCGTGAATAAAGAATATTCAGAAGGTAAGTTTATAAAACAAAGTCATTGAAATTTATTCATTTGCGTAATGAGTGCTAACAAGTGGTAACGAGGATTAACCTTGCATATGAATGGGAACCAAATATATGTATATGCGAGACAGGAAAAGTAGCATGACTTACTATATACTCTGAGGTTTAAAACGAGCAGAGTCGAAGCTGATATTAATCAAATGAATTGAGTATAGTTGGAGGTGAAAATGTGACACGTTGAACAAAGCGATTTTGCTTCTATGCCGTCAACTTCGCAACTGGTTTGAAACTGCCGATTCTCTGCTGTAGTGATTTCTGCTGCTAAGGCAGATCACTGCCGTTTTATTCATACACCTCCAGCTCTGATTGGCTGGAATCTATCACAGAACAACTGGACTATGGCACCGTGATGTAATATATCTTTCCTGACTTGCTACACTTTCACCTGCAGACTGAAATTCGATATAAACAAGAAAAGGGAATGAGAAAAATGCAAAGCAAAATAGAAGAAAAGAAAAATTGTTCAAACAGTGGAAAGAGAAAAACCGAATACATTAACCAAAACAAGCATGCAAATACAAGGCAGTTAAAGGCTCGCGAGTTCATTTATAAATTGCTTCTCAAAGTCTTTTGGGTCAACGGACATGACAACCGCTGCGAGTTGTTGTAACGTATCTTGGTGAAAGTGGGAGAGATGTTTGTGGAGCAGTTTGTATAGAGGCAGAATGTTTGTGGAGTGGTGTGTGCGGGGGGAGGTATGGGGCTCCGAGGTATTAGCATCTGTGTAGGCTTTTTTAAGTCTAAGAATGGAGAATGTGACCCATTAAAGACAATAGTAAAATGTTTGTCGGGGCGTGCAAGCACGCGATAAGGTCTAGAGTATGGTGGAATAAGAAGAAATCTCACTGCGTCATTTCTGACGGATACATGGGTCCACGAGGCAATGTCCCTCGGTACCGAAGGTTTAACGGCTTGGTGCCGGCTGTTCATGGGTGGCAGAACTTGAAAGTACGAACACAGGCGGTTCACATAAAGTGCCGGATCCTGAGTAGAAAGATCAACTCGGACAAGCATCTGCGCCGGTAAAGACAAAGGAACACCGTGTAACAGCTCAGCTGAAGAGAATTCGAAATCCTTCTTAAACGGAGTCAGGATGCCGAGGAGTACTTTGGGGAGGTACTCGCTCCAGCGTTGAGTATCGGCAGCCATATTGAAAACGAAATGCATCCATGTAGTTTAGAAGAAAATAAATGAAGCCATTATGTGAAGAGTATATGCAATAGCATTTCCAGAGAATATGTAAATATCAACCCAGTCATACATCGTAACAGTACAAATGCAGACACCATCAAGGTATTGCAGTGATGAAGGAATGGAGAAATTCTATAAAACCTAGGACAAGAACAAAATGCCATATAACCGTAAGGCAAACATTGATTCAGATACTAAAGAAGGCTTGGTAAAAATTTTACAACGGGCGAATAAGATTATTATAACTGAAAAAGCAACACAAGCTAAATATAGTAAATTCTGTTTTAAGTCTTCTAAGAGTATTTATCCAATCTTCTAAGCTGTTTTCACAGCTATTCTGTGTTCAAGGATACCTTCATTTTCTGTAGTGTAAATACAGTACATCATCACAAACCGCAAAGGAGAATTATATGGCATTCATCTCGAGAGATACCGAGATATCTAACATCAGAATCGATTGCATTCTGCAATCAAATTGAGTATAAATGGAGCGTAAATGTCTTTAAGACTTAATATTTCCAGCTGCGGACATAGGTAGCGATTGCGAATTTTGAGGATGACGTATAGAAGTTAAACTGAAGCCAATCATGCAGAATGAAAATCAAGAGTGGTCTTGAAATATTTAAAGAACGAAGCGTAACAGATATTAATGCACAAACAGAAGGAAAATTCGTATTTTCTTATTAGACAGAGATGTGTAAGAATTAACAGGATACTTTGAAGAAATAATAACAACTGTGGCCGATAGAATTCTTGGCAATAGGAAGAAAGTTAAGAATCCTTTGATAAATAAAGGTGTTTTTAATCAATTGTGATGAAAGGGAAGATCTGAAACAGAAACGATTCGAAAATGAGACAGGAGGAATCGAATATCGATTGGCCAATCGAAAAGTAAACAGGAAATTAGGGCAATCTAAAATACAGGGATTTACTAAAGTTGTGAAGAAAAATAAATCAGTCAGAAAGCAAATAACTCGAGTAAATTATATGTAATGCTCAGAGATCTAACCAATGAAGGGATACTTAAATGGAAAGTTGTTGAAGATAAATACGGCAATCTGCTAACGAAAACAAATAATTTAACTAAACTTTGGAGAGGATATTGTGAGAGACTTTGTAGCCAAAAAGTTGAGGTAGATAATAACGGGCTAAGAAATGAAGAAAGGAAATTAGATTTGAGAAATATTCAAGAGCCAACTATCACTTCAGTATTTGCACAAGAAATTAAGAAGCTAAAACTTAATAAATCACTTGGATGACATAATGCTGAGAGGTAAATATGTCACAGATGTTGTAAAATTTGCGAGAGTTTCACGTATTGCATTGTGAATGACCAAATAAATTGGTAGAATTAATTGCTATACTCCCGCCAATGAAGAGAAGTTTCAGAATGTGCTTAAATAATAACTGCACAATTAAAAATAACTGCACAATTAAAAACGCCCTATTAATGGGCGATTTTGTTCAATCTTTTACTTACTCGATTGAAATCAACATTAAAAATGTTATCCATTGAAGTACAAGCCAATTTCCAAGATGGAGGAAACACTTTTGTTCAGATTTGTAAAGTTATCAGAACTTAAAAACCAGTCATTTATCACTGACGCACAAAAATCACTCTTGATCGTTTGCGGCATAAAGTATTACTGTTTCTTATGAGAAAGTGTAAAAGACTTTACCAATTTCATATAAAAATGAACAAATTTCGATTTTGATTGGCATTAGTTTCAAAAAGAGAGTTGGTGTCTGAAAGCGGGTGTCTTTCAACATCCTGCTTCAATATTTTAATGATGGGATTCAGCAAATCTGTTGAAGGAGATGTAGAAGTAGGAGGCAATGAAATCAGTAATTTCAATCTTTTGTATTCATGTTGTACTATGAAAGTTATAATAACTAGAAATTATAAATCATACAATATCTCAATACAACTGCAAGAAGATAAAGATTAGAAGTACGAGCAGGACAAAAAAGAAAAATATCGATAAATGATGAAAGCACAAAGAAAGACAAACCAACCAAACTAGCAGTGATGCCACTCAAACAATTTGCTGAATATAATACATTAAGGAAGAACAATTTGTGGAAAATCTGAGAACGAAGTTGTAAAACGTGGGAATGTGCCAGCGACAATGTCTTTAGCGGCATTAAAGATGCTTGGAAACATGAGTGCAAATTATAGACGTAAGATGCTGAATGAGAGGAAAGACATCGTGGAGTTTAAAATAAAGTGATATATAAAGATATGTCGGTTGCATTCCATATTCTGATACTCTAAAAAGAATTAAAATATATATTGTCGAGAAATCTGTGAAGTACGGAATTTTCCTGCCAATTGTTAAAAGATGAGAATCGAAAGTTCAAAACGGAAATATGTTCGTAGCTTTCACCAGTTGGCTTAAGATCAAGTCATTTCCTATGGTGCATTTTTAGTATATTCCAAAATATTAGCTAATTGATTTCATTGGAGATACCTTCCTTGCTCTTACATTTTTTCTTATAGTTTAAAGGTACCTAGAGGAATAACAACTGTTATAGAATTATAAGTGAATGAATGAAATTATCGCTCCTCTTCTGATACTATTTTATTTACGAAACTAATGGCGATGCCCCGGCATGGACATTACCTCTTGTTGAAACCGATTATAGAATAATAAACAGTGAGTTGTAAATTAATACTACATTGACAATATGCCTCGATACGTTGCATTTGACAAGCGTATTTGTAATATATCATAATACAGTATATGGTGTAATTCACAAGAACTTTACAGCATTGTACAAGATGGCATAGCTACATTTTCCCGTGGCATTTCATAATATAACACACTTTGCAATTAAAGATTGTATTTACATTTTATAGCATTATACATGTAACAGGATTCACCGAAATTTACATTTCACATTATGAAACAGTTTGCAGTATGCAATATTACATTTCATCATGATACAGCTGCTTTGTGTTTTGTAAAATGCAATTTACAACAATATTTACATGTTTCCGCAATATGATACAGGCTGTAGTTCACAGTAATATGTAAAACATACAATATGGTGAAGAATAAAGTTTAGATGAAATATTCATTTCTCCAAATATGTTATAGTTTGCAGTGGCAATACAATATCATACTACAGTTTGAGATGTATACTAAATACATATTTAATCGAAACTTTCACTAAAAGCAAGACATTTCGTACATAACTTAGGAGAAAATAGCATACATGACATTTTCTTTTATTATTTAGTAACGTTAAGTATCTAAAATTCTACTTCTATGTAAATCTACATACAGTTGGCGGTAACTAAATACAGGTTTGGGTAAATATGTTTTGAATGAAATGCAGTACCTTGACACTTGTTAATATTCATAACAAATGGAAAAATAATGAGGAGCTGTTTCCTTTTCAAATAAGAGTTAGTACTGAATCACTTGGAGCAACATTCACTCTTTGTATTAACACGTTGTCTCCTATTTTACTGCCAGAAAAAAAAATTCTAGACGCATGGGTGTAGACAATCTGTAATTAAACTGAGTTTTGAAGCAGCTTTTAATATTTCGGAATTAAATTCTCATCGGCTAAAGCTAAAAGATGATTAAATTACGACACTCATAATATAATGTTTATTTAAATTTAGCAATTGTTTCAGTATTAATGTGTAGCCCCCATCTCTGTATCTTATAAAATACCTCAAGCATAGCAGCTAAAATATGAATGATTTTTCTTCACGTTCAGGAAATATGGTCATCCTTTGGTAATGATTCTGCAAATTCAAAATATTTAGGAAACATTAAAAAAAAAAGAAATATTTAGTATCATCTAGTGAATCGCAGCACTCCGTTAGTGAGCTACAGCACATTTTTGTCTTTTGTCTTCCAGACGTATTCAATGTAATCCTTTTTTATTTCTTTTTCATAGGATTTACAAACCTCCCTCTGTGGTCTGCAAGATATTTACATTCGACATTTGCTCGTGATATTTCGATGATATTCCTAACTAAACTGGCGTAATTAGCATCAATTTATATTTTGCTTGGAATTTTATAAGATAACGTTGAAGATTGATAATGAAGTTTCAAAAAAAAGTACAGGAAATGGCATTCATTGTAAAATATCTGTCCTCCTTCCTCAGAACAACACTGACGCTATTTATAAAACTGTATAGCATATTCCTGCAGCATATTTTACAATATGTTATAACATTTGCACAGGTTTGTTTTATCTGAACCTTCAGGGCTAATATGAAAATGAAACTTGTTTACCCCACCATATCATCATAACTTTTATCTCACTCAGTCAAATGCGCGCATTTGCAGTTCATTTCAAGCATTGGCTTTACTATGAAAAGAGCAATATTTCATACACGAACTTTATTGAAGCCATCATTGAAAATTGACTAATATTCAAGTAATCCTAAGTCGTAATATATTTTAGGTATTTCAAAAAAAAATCACCATTTATTCTATGAACGTTACTTTTATTGCAGCATTTAGTAAATAAATCATCAATGATTTCCTCAGAAAGAGAGTGATAAAAAAATGGGAAATATATTAACTTCCCCACAGGATTGTGGCTCTGTATTTGTTTCAGAAAATATTAAATCACTTTATCTTGTCATGTCGTGTTAGCCTCAGGTTCTAAACATTAAGATATCGTCTGATATTTCAATCATTTCTTTCATTGTGTGTTCATTCCACGACTACACGAGAAAGAGAGAAAAAGAAAGATAGAGAGAGAGAGAGAGCGGAAAAGAAAGTGAACGGAAGAAATAGGTAGCTGGAGAGGGAGAGCGCGGAAGAGAGAGATATAGAGGGAGAGGTTCAGGGACATGGAGATTATATTTTCTGTTATGTACACTTTTGGTGCTCCTATTTCTACTGCAGATTTTGTAAAATCGCTTTATCATATCCAAACAGAAAGATCCAACATCTATCCTCAATCCCTGTATTGACTCACCTTATTGAAAACACTTCCCATTGTTCTTAATCCCTTTTTTCGTGGCCTTTCTTCTCTTACACATTCAAATTAAGTTTCTTCTGTTTACATGATATAACAACGAAATGTTACATCACAGGATTCTTGAATTCGTGATATTCCAAATTTCCCAGAGCTCAAATCATGTTTTCACATTGACAATCAGATAAATCACTCAACAGTGGACTATCAACTGTTGTTGCCGAACGAAAATGTTGCGCCCAGTTGTGATTCGTTATTTTAGCCAAGTAATTATCTTGTTTCAGTCTTGAGGAGAGAAATCTTGGCTTACGGTAGATAGCAATAAATTCCTAAAATTATTATAGAAACGTTCTCGAGCAAATATAACAGTGGACCCCAGTTTTCTTCAGCAACTGTAGAAGGTCCTACACCTCTAAAATTGCACCTTCATCACTGTCCATTTCAGACAATTTATAAGCTTGACTGTTATTCGGGAAAATTAATATAGGTTGGATACATAATATTAATTGTCTTCTTTGCTGAAAACTCACGTTAAAACAATTAGTGTGGTAATCTTTTTGTTCTCTCCGTGGCAAAAGACATCCACATGTTGATGTAGTGCAACTAAGAATTTATTCCAATTAAATAAGCAGCGTTGACTCAATGAAATGTCTTTTATTTGTTTTGATCGCCTATATGACAATGTATGTATAACTAGCATATATTCAGACGATCCTTGTGATCATACACCACTATGTCTTGGTTGTAAAAGTACATCAAACATAGCAGGTAAAGTGCTGACGACGTTTCATTTACATTCAGGGAAAATGTTGATTAATTGGTGATGAGCGGAGCAAACACTCTCAAGCTACAAAATATTTCAAACAAAATTATGAAAAAAAACCTAAATATTTGGCCCCATCGCAGAAACTATAGCGCTACTGAAATGCCAAATAATCTTTTGGAATTAATATCGAGCAGTGCGTTTTTTTACTGAGATAGAGTGGGTGGGTAGAGTTGGTACAGTACCCAAAAAGCTGTTCTATCGAACAATCCACCGAAGTTAACTTTTGTTCTTTGTTTATCTTTACAGGGTTGATAAAAAGTAAGTATCTTTTAAGGAATACGTTTCACTCTAACCAACTACAGCAGCCTTCAAAATTGGTGCTATTAGGCTTTTATTTGCAACTAATCCTTCTTATATTCCAGTTCATTTAATTTTCATTATCCTATGCTCCAGTATGTACATACCAATCCGGCAGTATAGATTCCACTTGTTAATCAAAGAAACATTGCATATCAGAAATGATCCCATGTTTTCGAGAGTCAATAAAATATCTTCCTTTAAGTGCTGCGTTGATTCAATGGAATATGTCTTCTATCTAAACTTTAACTTTGAACTGTGTCCAAGTATAAGGAAACAAGCATTGGAATTCCGAGTAATTCACTCTCAGGATATACTGTACAGATCACCAAAAGCACAGTGAATACAAATGGCAAAAATACAAACTCCCGTGTAATCTGTACAGGGTGCTGGTCATCGAGTTCTATACTCTAGACTGTAAAGCGGAGTAAATGTGTGATATAGTAACATGTACTTTTGAAGTTTCACATCACTGATGTTTTCTTTTTATAATTGGTGAGCTTTTTAAACAATTAGTTCTATGTTTCTCCTTAGAGAAACGGGGTTGTACACGGTTTCCGAAGAATAATTCAACTTCAGGCGTAAGTCGAACATGGATAATGCAAGGTTTTGTAGTATAATCAGTTTCCTACGGAGGCACAGCTGTCAATTACAATATTGAGGTTTGTAATGAGGAGTCCCTGTCAACGATACGTTCATGTGACAGTCGGAAAGCTGTATCTTTCATCCAGAGATTTTGAGATAAAGCGATAAATAAAGGAAGAGCTTTAATTGTTCCCAGATCTGAAGGATATCATTGGTTGCATAAACATTACCTTAAAATTATTGACTGTTGTGTCCATGTAGTGCCTCGTGTTCGCATCAGATTTTATAAGAATGGCTTTGTTGACCACAAACTTTTAGAAGCAGGAATCTTTCAGTGGCTATTTTGATAAGTTTAGATTAATTAATACTGCTATAAATTAACTCATGGATTATTACCATGTTTCTAGTGTAACTAATTATAATTAGATATGAATATACGCAGACATGTAGCTGAATTTCGGTCGTTACATATCCAGATAAAATTATAGAGATGATGCATTTAACTGAATAAGTAATTTAAAATTACTTAACATAAGGCTTCTAACATCAACGCTAACCTCGACTTCCCTTTGACTTATGCCTTGTGACAAATTGAACTGATATTATTCATAAACCCAAAATAGCACAACACCATAGATATATAAAAAGAAACCTGATTAGGCACAAGAAAAATTTCACTAACACAAGTTCTAGCTTAAATATTACGCACCATATCTTCATTCTACTAATATGTCTGACTGAATACAAACTATAGCAAACATTTACCTATGAAAGCACCATTGCAAACCCCATCTGCCACACCACAACTTATAAACAGATATTTCCTCCTGCTCTTCTTCAGTCTTTCATCCTACACAACTTCCGTCCTCCTGTACCATTTGTCAATCACATTAAACCACCTACCAAACGACACTGTCAAAAATTATGTAATGCCAGAAAACCCAAAGTAAATCTCTCAACATTTTCCTTACAAATGCGTATTCTGCATAAGATTTTTGAGTCCGAAGGCATTTTAAGTTTGAACATACCGTCTGACTCTGTTTCTACATTATCCAGCATAGAGGTAAGTTTCTGAAGACGATATATTATGATTCGACGGATAGTTGATTGCTATTTCTAACATGAAACACGGTCACATAAAATTTCCCTTGTTGGCCTCGAAGTAAATGTATTACATAAGGTGTCATACCTAATTGGAAATCAATATTTATTTAAATGTTATTTTAAGTTATAAATACATTTCAGTAAGATTTATTATCTCAGTAGATTTCATCAATTTTTAATTCAGTGTTGTATGGGAAATGTGATCTTAATGCTTTCTTTCAAGAGTCTTGATTAAACACCAATGATGTCCCATTTATTTTTAATTTTTAATGAAAAATCAATAAATATTTGACCGAAACCACGCCACTGATATTCTTGAACAAATATGATTTAAAATATTGAAACAGAACATAATGAAAATAGAAAGAGATTCATATTTAATACTCTGATCTTTTCCTTAAACACTGCTTAATTACTTCAAGAGAAAAGATGAAATTACTTGAATGCTGAGTGAAAACAAAATACAAAAAATTCTGAAGAGATATGAAACTATGTCATCAGACCCCAGAACTTGCCATCCATTAATCCTCGTTCTTGGTTACACACTACATTGATTAGTCAATAATAATTGGTTAGCTACTTTGATAAACGACGCCATCAACCATAAACAAACTAGTTACTTCATATTTAAATTTAATTTTCAAAGATCCATCAATATTTACTTCTTAGATTTTTTTCCTCCTAGCAGCCCATTTGTTTGGTTAAATTTCCTTTTAATTTAGATTTTTTAATGAAACATATTTTTAAATATTTTTATGAAGGTGATGCTCCTAGTGACATTTAATCAATCTGTGTTAAACTATGAATAAATATAAACGGATTTTAATTTCTTTGTATTGTTTCATCTTTTAAGGCAATCATTGGTTTGATGTACATTAAAAGAAACTGGGGGATAAATGGATTATCTATTAATACTTCATGTCTTCATCGATTTCCATCTGTAATTTTCGTTGTCTAATAATAACAAATTTGCTTATAGCTTGTAGAATTTCTGCTTGAGTTGAGCCGGTGAATAAGATGATTAAGGTTAGAAAGGTTAATCTCCAGTTTCCTGCATTACAAGATTAACAATGAGAGTACATAACAACTAAGAAGATTGCTCTAAAACTATGCTTAGTCAACGGAGCCATTTTCCAATTTTAACACCGAGTAAATGCTGAATATAGATCCATAGCTTATATTCTTTTTCTTGTTAAATATTATTGTGGACTTAATGATTAATTTGTTGAACATTCTGGTCATAAAGACAAACTAGATGATTGGAATACTAAGCACATACAACACCAGTTATTGATGGGTGATATTATCAAGGTACTGGCTCATCATTTGAATTACTTGGCTGATCGCATTGGCGCAGCAATGTGCCACAGGCAAGCGTCAGTTCACATAATTGTTAATAGAATAACCCACTGTGTAATCGATTAATTTATTTGCAGGAATTATATGAAATGCCTCCCATATGGCATTATTGTCCCCACCACCACTACCACATCATTATCCTACTCCTCTTCCTACTCCTCCTCCTCCTCCTCCTCCTCCTCCTCATCATCATCATCGTCATTACTATTATTATTGGTAGTAGTATTATTATTACCCAAGTCACAATAAACTTGACACCTGACAACTCGTCATGGGGTTGTCGGAGCAAGCAATAAATCAATATCGTCTTTATACTGGCGTGTAGAGAATGGTAAATAGAGATGAACAACAGTATAAGATAAGAAACATGGCTGTGAAATTAATTATAGTTTATATCTATATACATGTCATGTGTATGTGCGCGCAGTAGTAGTTTCAGCTGGGAATTACAAACTAACACACACTCACATATACATACACTCACTCACACATTCACACATTTACATACATTTACACGCATATGCAGATGTATTTATGCTTCTTACTTTCTTCTTGTGCGAACAGCTTGTGAAGAAAATATACTAGCATGATATACTACAGTTATCTGAATACAGTTATGTGAAAAGTTATTGCAATAAAATTATATGAAAATACCTTACAAATGTTAATCATGAGGAATTCTGAATAATTCGAAATGGATTTTTGTTGGCAGGTTTGGAGGAAGCTATGCGATGGGGTGCTGAAGAGTTCTTCACTTTAAGGGTATCCTGAAAGGCCTGGTTGGAAGCCAAGGCTTCCGAATTCTTTCAAAGGGCTCAGATAAAACTAAAGGACAACTGCAATAAGTGTGTGAATCTGAGAGAGGAATATTCTGAATGATATAATTAACTGATCCTCGTGTATTTTCTACCAAAGCCAGGAAGTTTTCAGAAACCTCTCGTATTGCCCATGTTTTTCACAGGCATTTTGAGACTGGTGAGATTGATACTCTCGAGGTTCCCTTTGAATTAAAGTAATCCAAATTAACCCCCAGCAAAAGAAAAGAACTATGAAGAAAGCTTATTTTAGAGGGCTGATGCTCTTGGTAGGAAGGACTAATGGTTGCTGTAGAACGTGGAGAGATTGAACGTAGTGAGGGTAATAAGTAGGGAAGAGACGAACGCGTTCGAAATGCCTGAGCAGAAGCAATACAATTCCAGTCAAATCCAAATAATAAATGTCATTTTAATAACACCTCTAAAATATTAAACAATAAATTGGTTACTTGAAATAATCATTGATTTACCGAGCCATAGATTTATACTTGCACATGTTGAAAATCTTTGCAAAGGACAAGCGACTTTTAATTGTGTAATAGATATGCACCATCATCCAATTTAACACCAAACCCTGACAGTAGAGCGGAGCTTACTCTGTTGCAAGTATTGTGACTATTCTCCCATCTGAAGATAAACGCACTCCTTTCCTAGGTGCCATGCAAAACGCCTATTGTCGGTCCCTTTTCATATCTGCTCTTCTATAAAATATAAACAAACTAAAATGTTTGCCTCAAGCTGGAACTTAGGTTCATAATCAGCTTTCTTTCTTGTTACATCAAGTCGACGTTGTATGTAAATCGTTATTGCCTTGGTTTATGTGTAGAAATGGTGCGTTGATCAATAATAAGTGCAGATACTTGCTTTTATAGAACAATTTTTATCTTCGTAACAAACTTGTACTTTAATGGCTCCCTGTTTTCTGTGTACCTTATATTAAGCTAAGCATTAAAATGCCTTTCATGGCTTTTCCTTGATCAAACATGTTTATTGCCCATTTATCATAAGAAAAATATCGCAGTTGAAAGAGTGTCTTTACAAGGCTCAAGAGTAACCCATATCAAACTTTAACACGTATATCTAGGAGAGAGCATTCTCGATAGAAACAAAAAGTGGCTGATTTGCAAAGAAGCAATCGCCAACACATTACAACTTGCTGGCAGCTTCGAATTTTCCTTTCTTTTCACTATTCCTAACTAGCAAGAGACGTAACTCTTCTATCAAGCTTATCTCATACATCCACCGTGACGTGAGAGCTCGATCTGCTAGAAACAGCAACCAAATTGTTCTTAACATAGCCTACCATAATCACAAAAGGGACGGCATATTAAATAACAGAGTACGAGATACTCCTAAAGAGAGAAATGATCAACATTGGAATAGTTTTGAACATGTACCTTCTCAGACAAGGTTCGCATGGGGCTGAAGAGCAGTAACCACCGCCCTTTTCCATTTTATGTCTTTCCTGTCTCTTATCCCCCAAATTCTACACTTAACCCTTTCCGAATTATTCTACCCCAACAACATGCAGCTCTCTGGAAATCCTTTCCTCAACAGATACCAACCAACAACAGTCGAAATTGAATATCAGTCTTGTTCATACCATACTAGTCTAGAAGAGTCTGTAATATTGTGGCTAATGCTCCTGGTACTCACACTACATCATTAAAAGAATGTCAACATATTTTTGTTTACGTTTTACGATTTTGATTTTTCACTTCTCCTCTCCGTTTCAAAATAAGGCTGTTTTTTGTTTTCTGTTTAACTTAATATTAGTTTTTACCTGTTTAGTCTAACGAAAATTATCAGCTCTTTTCGGCATGCTAAGCTTAATACAAACCCATGGTATACTTTTTTCGGTATTCTTTTCTTTCAATCACAGTAATACGGCAATGTTACTACACCTCAATGAAGTTTACAGTTGAACAGATTGCCTCGAGAATCGCTTATTTATTTATTTAGTTATTCATTTATTTATTTATTTATTGAGAGCGTTACTTGTTTTCTATTATTCACCTTTTCGCGAATCGGTATGTTTCTTAGGTGTAATACAAACTAACTCTCATTATGAATATATATATATGTATATATTTCGAAACGAAATAGAATATAATAAAGTTTCTAACAATGCAGAAAGTTTTACAGAAAAAAGAAGTCTGGGAAATGTCCTGGTACACCGATTCCGTTCCCTTACTCAAATTCCTCTGAGTCTGAGAAAAGTAACGGAATCGGTGTAACTGGACTGCTTTCTTCTGAGGATAAGACTTTGCCCCTGAAATATAAAGCTTTTTGTAAAACTTTCTGCACTGTTAGAATCTTTCTTATTCTCTTATTTTCCCTTTTCTTTTCCTTCTTCAATATTACGATGCTTCAAGCGAATTATATATATATACTTAATCATATCAAATGGAAATGGATATTAATAACAATTTTCAGCTCCAAGTGGCCTAGCGTATAAAAGTTTAGTCCAAAGACTATGAATTACTTATAAGGTACAGTGTATATTTAAGTACATAAGAGGAATCCACTCATGGGATTCCTTCCGCTAGAAAGAACTTATAGGTTCTAGAACCACGAAATTAGGAATAAAATCTCGAAAGGAACGAAATGAAAAATAAAAACTTTTACCTAAGGAATCCCATGAGTGGATTTCTCTTATGTATATATATATATATATATATATATATATATATATATATATATAGCGTGTCATGGGTAAGCTATCGCCATTTTGTTTTTGTTTTTCTCGACTACACCACAGTATAGTAATTTCAGTTGGGCACCGTCTGTAAGAGAAAACGGCACCATGATGCAATTCGCTCTGCCAGAAATTTGAAAACGGCATGATGTACTACTTGGCATTCGCGCGGGAAGTTGCAAAACAAGCATTTCAGTATTTGGGTGTTAATCTGAGGACATGTACCGAGAATAATAAAAATCAAACATCCAGTCAACATCATAGTGTTTGGAGTGATCACAAGTAATGGCAACGTTACGCCTCCACTCATCTTCCCTCATGGACTCAGACTAAATACAGAGGCCTTCATCAATTGACTGGAGGAGATAGTTCTGTCTTGGATAAAGAGGGTGGCTGCTGGAAGACTCTGTAACATGCCACACAAGCGGAGGAATCCAGTTATGGCTGTCAGACAAGTTCTCTGACAACATCACCCCTTACATCTGGCTACCTAACTGCCCAAACTGCCACGCCCTTGATTATTACGTGTGGGACGCAGTTGAGCAAACAAAAAACTTCTTGTAACAAAGATGAACTGGAGTCAAGGGTTATGGCAGCATTCCCCAGCTTAAACAAGGAAAGCGTCCACAAGAGTTGCCAGCGATTCCGAAATCGTCTGGATGTCGTGGCTGAAGCCAATGGCGATTTTATGGAATAAATTTACTCTTTAGTATTTCAAGATATTTTTATAGAACTTTGGCAAATACACCTGTTAAAATGCTTAATTTACACGACAGTTTATTTGCCGCACTCTGTATATATATATATATATATATATATATATATATATATATATATATATATATATATATATATATATATATATATATATATATAGGGAGAGAATTCACAAAAAGAACAAAAGACGAAGACAGGTAGTGTAGACAACAAACAGATGTATTAGTTTAATGCTTGGGAAGTGAAAAAGTCTTTGATGTTTCGAGCTTACGCTCTTCCACAGAAAGGAACGCAGAAAGAAACAAGGAGAGAAACAAGGAGAGAAAAAAAAATATATATTATATATTATATGTGTATGTAGTGTGTGTCCTAAGCTTTTCAGTCCTGCGATTTATGAGTGGAAGATAAATGCAGTAAAATTCTGTCCTCAGTTACTTTGGGTAGGTGTCACGTGAGAGACGTGTGACGTGTGCTTTATCAATAGCATGCTGTGTTGTCGGGTCGTCCGTCGGTCAAAAATCACCAGCAACATTCGTAAGTATATAAGTATGTGTATACAAATGTATACACACACATAATGTCATATATTACTCTATACCAACACCGATGTATATATATGTGTGTGTGTGGCTTTAGATAGATGGCAGATATATATATATATATATATATATATATATATATTAAAGATATTTGTTATATATATATAAGATTTCATAATGTATGTCTACCAAATTCACTTACAAACCATTGGTTGGCCCAGAATTATGTCAGATGACATTTGCTCAAGGTATCGCATAGCTGAGCTGAATATGAAACAACGTAATCGGAAAACGACCACAGACCTAAACCTGACTCCATTCTTTTATTCTTATATTTCTCGGGAATTTATTTGTAAGTTAACATAATTGTAATAGCTTCAAGCAAGAAATGAAACTATGCATAGAATTATTCGTGTCACATAATATATAACAGACATTGTTCAATGTAGCCTTGCCATTTTTCAGACCACAAATAAGGGGATGAGGAAGATTTAGTGGTTATTTCTTGTGCATATATGTATACATGCATATAAGCGCAGTGTCATTTGGTGGGAATTATTACTTTAGACAACTAAATTGTAAGCATAAAACAAACGATTACATATAGATAAAATCAGATAATTTTCTATTTATTTCTTACAACCAACGCATGAATACAGTAAATTTGTCTCTGGTGATTCAATATTTATAGCAATTGTATTCTAAACATTAAAATATTCATAAGTTTATGTTTAAAAAATCTATATTTCAGGAAGCAACTTTTCGGTTTTAAAATTATTATGACTTATCCCGCTCTAGAATTATTTATCTCACTATAATGATATATTTTGTAATGCGAAACGCGTGTGAGAAAACAACGCTATATTTCAAAAAAGACATATATATTTTCTATTTGGTTTCGTTTCCAAATGAGTTGTATCATTTATGCTATCGTATAAATACTTTTTTTCCTTTTTGGTATTTACTGTATGGATTCCACGACATATTACACTTTATTGATGTCTGCTTACTACTTCCTCGTCTGTGGTCAACATATACATTCTGAATTCTGTTTTTGTTTTCTTTTTTTTTTTTACTTTTTGTTATCTTTCAAACTACGTACTCGACTATACTTTTATTCAGGCTATGAAAGGGGCAATTGGTATTAAATAATACAGCAAACAAGCCGCAGCATTCCCATTTACATTGGCCACCGTGCCAATTTCCATACTGAATCGATTCTGATTAGCGAGAAGAAAGGATTACCCTTCCAACCACTACTTATTCAGTAACCAACAGGAAAAATAAACTCAGTAACATTAATATCAACAACAACAGCAACAGATTTTCGTTGGACTCCTACTGTTATTCTATCAGATATATTGTTTTTGGTTCGTATTTACATTTGTTCTGATGATATGAATCATTGTTGCCTCTCTACCTTATTCAATGCAATACAACTTTTTATACTATTTCTTTTAATATTTAATTTTCATTTATTTCAAAAAACAGTTTTATTTTATTGGATTTCGCATAACTTTCTGACTACAAAAGGAGAAAATATTTCTGTAAATATCAACAAAGTACAAAAAAAATAGAAACAATTCATTCTTCATCTTGAAATAAACTTGAATTAAAAGTACAAATTACATTAAACTTCATTCAGTGATTACCCTCAATACTGAATGTAATTTTGCTGTTGAGCGTATAGGAATGATGGTGAAAGTGGAGTAAAGAGCGAATAGAAGATGGATCAATAGCTTGGAGTTTTGTTTAGTCTACTCTTCCTCAGTGAAGAATTTAGTCCAATAAAAATAAAATCAGTAAAGCAAATGCAAATAATGAATAATAAATCTATAAAAACACATTATGGTTGTATTGTAATTATCATCATCATCTCATGTCCGCCTGTTTTGTATTCTTCCTTTTTATATTATTCTCCTCGTCTTTTCATTTTCTCTGTTATTCATACAATACGCTGCCAAACAAAGAAAGTTCACCCTCCAATTGAACAGGAAGTTCTCTCACATTTACATCCGGTGCAACTCATAAAAGCACAAACAATCCAACGAACGAGCGATCAAACGTGCATACCACGCGGGCGCTCATGAAATAAGTTTACAAACAAACGAACGAAAATTATATAGTGGCACGTAAAATAATAAAGCAATCATAAAATGAAGTCCTTTTTTTGATATTTGTCTGCTATACATTGTTATGCACAAAGATTCCAGTTTTCTTTTAAACCAAGATTCCATATCTGTAGCTATTAATCGCAACCAAATAAGCTATAATATGTTGGAGCTATTTTTGACGAATTATAAAAACAACATTGTAAACTATGTTTACAGGTACGTAATATTCCCAGCAGCCGAGGAGATAAATGTTTGTCTGTTAAACATGTGAATTACGAGTTGAACTATCACAGTTATCGCATTTAACTCATATTTCGCGTGACCTAACTGGCTGATAAGATAGAAGTAACTGTATTTTGATCTGTTAGTGAGGTTTAAGCAATTCCTTCAAGTACCCCCAATATTTGTCTCAACAGCATCTCATGGTAGAATTGTTAAAAATGAAATTTAATGATAGATACCTCAAAATGTGCATGCCTCTTGATAAAAAGACTTAACTAAGACACAGTGTTTTAGGCATAACATTACGAATTTTTTAATATACTGAGACTACAATTGGTATAATCATTGAATCACAAAAGAAAAATTAACTAGAATTAATATGGCGCTATTAAATTTATCAATAAAAAAGAACATAGCGGATAATGGCGTCCAAGTGGAAGAAAAAACGGAATGGTCAAGGCTATTCTAATTCTCTATATATTACCCGGGGTTAAATAAAATTCAACATGGTCACTTCAACATAGTTCACCACGTTTCATTTTTCTTATACCTCAGTGTTTAGTCAGTGTAGAGATAATTCTACTGACTACTTCAGACAACACATGATTTCGTTGTAATCTCTTCACGGTAAACAATCTTATTACACTTGAAATGTGATACGAGTTCCGCTTACTTCACCCGACGTCGACTCAATTTCATCATCTGCCTCTGGGATTGTAAGTTTCCGGCACAAATCCTTCCAACGCAACTTGAACTGACAAATACTGTGAAAACTGGTATACATCTAAGTGTAATTATATGTAATATATACACGAAGACAGACTGACCGCCAGATAGGCAGGCAGACAGACATACAGGCAGATAGATAGATAGATAGATAGATAGATAGATAGATAGATAGATAGATAGATAGATAGATAGATAGATAGACAGACACACATACGATCTGTCTCCGAACGAAACACACAGGGAACTATTTATACATTCATTTGAACCCAAATCTGCAAACTTTTGAAATTGCCTTCCTGTCCACACTAACTGCTGAAGTCGATTATCTACTAGCTTTAAAGCATGAAATTAAATTTATCTTACCAGTCTCAGAAGACCTAGGCAGTTCATACCGTCTTCAGTCCCGCTCGAACAAAAGGAAAAGTCTAAAAAGAAACCATTCGATGAAAATCTTCTTAACCAAATACAATACTATTTATGTTGATTGTAAGGACTCACTCATATCATTAAAAAAAGCACAATGTTTTGTTAGTCATTTGATTTATTCAACAAAAGAAAAAAATCAGTCTTCTCTCATGTGGTGTAGTTTTTGGATATTTTTTGACGAAAGATATGATGGAGACTACTTTTCCTGAAGGTTTAACACATATACAATTCATAAAACGTTCCACAAATAGACTAAAGTGAATTAAAATCAAAGATACAATCATGTACTTCCTGACGTGAAAATTAATTACTGATGACTTAACGAAAGAAATTTTAATTACTCTTTCATTATTAAATTTCAAAAACGTTATGATTGATAGCGCCCGCAAACACACTTGCCGGTTATCTGACACTTCCTAAATATAACAAAAGTTATTTCAACACTTGATGTCACATGAAAATTCTAGCAAAAATAATAATTCAAAATCTCAGCTAGTTATTTAATAGTAATGTGTTGCCGTAACTAGAGTCCACAAAACAGCTAGGAGTAAGACACGTTCCAAAGCAGTTCATTAATTTTACCAAGTATAGTTTGTCTTTTATATGTTGCTAAATACCTAATCTCTATGTCATTTCGACATCTTGAGAAGGAAGATTTTGAGCGTGAGCCTAATTTTATATCGAGACCAAATACATATGAATATAATTTTGTATTTTCATTTGTTCATAACCTACGCTCTATTGATTTTCTAGTCAGTTAATAGTAATCATTGGAAACAGTTAATAAAATTAAAAGCAAACAGAAAGTGTGTAAGGAAATAGAGAGTTAAGCATTGTGCTATCAAAGAACGTAGCTGGTTTACCTGGGCCAACGTTAAGTTAGTTCTTATTTATTCATTTCAGTCCAGATGCGATAACTGTTTGAGACAGACATTTTCTAGAATTAGGCTATTTACGCATTCATGTATTTGTGCTTGTTTTGTTAGTCGCTTATTGATATATGTCGCCACTATTATCTATATTTGCATAAATGTATGAGTAAATATGCTAAGATTATTTTCTAATGAAATCGCATGTATTTCAATATCTGAATACATACTTTTCTCGTCTAAATTTTTCTATAGATCTATCTATCTATATGTGTGTTGTGTGTGTGTATACGCGTGTGTGCGCGCGCGTATGTGTATGTGTGTGTGTGTTTGTATATGCATGTGTGCGTGTATATGTCTATACATATACATATATACACGCACACATGCATATACAAAGAAACATATCTCTCATTACTGCTGGATTGCACCCTCACCCCAGATCTTATTGTAATGAAATGTGAAATATATGTTGCTACAACTATTATCTTTAATATCTTGCATTTAACCTGTTAGACAGTAGGAAAGAAATCTCGCGTTACTGAATCCAACGTTTTTCGCTAACGCAATGTTACAATATTACAGACAATACATGTGTGTGTGTGGGGGAGGGGGAGGATGAACATATCTCAGAAAATATTTGCTCTTGAAGAGAACGTGCAAGATATACATGAACCAGGAGTTAAAACAAAATTTGCTGCGGCATGGTATTTAACGTGATAGAAACTCACATATAGGCTTTTGAGGCAGAAAGTACGCTTGTTTACTTAGATTGCCATTGGGGAGATAAGTCCCCACAGACTACAGCACCGAGACCACCAGATCACATGATTTTGATAGATTCATCGGTGATAGATTCTCGACGACTAGAGATACCAGCGACTCATCTCTCCGCTAGCAATATCTAAAAAATCATTGCCAGAACTTGCACTGGTGTCACAATTAGCCAGATAGCTTGTTAATATATATATATATATTAGCATCAGAGGTGGTATGAATACCGTGAGGTAATATTTATTCTTACTTACAACCGGATGTTTTGTTAAAACAAACTTTACTGCGGTATTTACCATATATGCTTTTATCACAATCAACAACGCCATCAGTTAACAGTCTTATACTTCTACGTAAGATCAATATGCTAGAGATCACTGTAGACCTGGTAAAGTCAAGAAGGACTCTAATATTGTTATCTAAATTCCAATAACGAAGCTATGTTCCTCTATTAGATATCAGCTCCTTATTTGTAGGAAAAATTGAAAGGAGTAAGAGACATGCATACATGCACACGCACATACATACATACATACACACAATAAAAAACGACGTCAGTTCCAGCAAGAATTAAAATATAAACTTAAAGCAACATTACTAATTATTGCAAGACATTTCATCCGGCGTTCTACTAATTATGCCATCAACAGCAATTATTGGAAAAATAATTATGATTCATTCCGACAATTCACTCTGTATCTATTAAGATGAGGCGAAAAATAGCGGACTGCATCGATGTCAGTATATTTTAGAATTATTTCATCGCCCACGTATTGACGAAGAATAATTCGAATATTCTGAGGAGAAAATATGATACGGTAATGTATTAAATGTGATAATTAACTCTTTCTAAAACAAAAAAACAAAGACAAAAGAAAAGAAAAAAAAATTATAATTCTATATAATGATCGTGTAACATTTAATAAACAAAGAATATCGATTGCAGATATTGCATTCGTATATTGCGACTCATGCAAGTAACGTGGAGAGAATTTGAGTCCTGACAACTCAGCCGAGGCCTTCTTCGAGGAAGAACGTTTGGAAATGTTGAAAAGGATGTGAGAAGAATAAGAACAATTGGGAGGAGGCGAGGTTGAAGAGGTGCAGTGAATAAATGATAGATGAAAGTTCTATGTGACAAAGCGAAACAAGAGTGAAAGGAAAATAATTAAAATCTCTTAACGTATAGCATCCAAAAACAACAGCACGTACGTGTGTATACATAATTGCATATGCAAGCGGGAAGAAAAGTAAAAAGTTAAGCGGATTACGAAACAGGAAGTAGTTAATTTTAGTCGAAGGCTCAACACTCGAGACGCTACTGCAGATTCAAATCCACAGATACACACACACATACGCACAGAGATTTATTTCGCGAATCTATAGAGGTAATGGTATTGCTTCCTTTCTTTTTAATCCAAAGTCATGTAATCCAATTGATTTAATCAAAACTCCCTGAAAGCAGAATCTCATATATTTGAGTTTGGCATACGCAATACATTTGGTTTCTGGTGTACAATTAACATGATTATAACGAAGAATGAAGTATGAGAAAAGCACAAGAAATCAGTGGTTTCAGTACTTCAGAACTGTATGGTGGTCTGCTACATCTATTCACTTACAGATTTCTACTTATCAACTCCCAGCTCATCTATCCCTCTTCTCTTCTCTCCTTCTCTCCTTCTCTCCTCAACCATATCATTCTTCAACCTGCAGATCCTACCCTAAACATTACCTACAATCTTTTATTTCCAGAATATCATCCTGCACCCACGCCACTGGAATTCACTCCCTGTCTATGTTATTCCTACAGTCGCCACAGTGATACACTTCAAGATAACTTCAACGACGTAGAGTTCACAAAGCTTCGATGGCCTACATTTGTCATTTGTACTCCTTCTGTCAAATCAAACCATTTAGAAACTACAGTTTATAGAAACCCTCAATCCCAAACACCTATCTACTTACACAAAGATAGATGTAATTTTCAGTTCGATTTGCTCCCTTCCTTTCACACAATCATACATGCAATTTATACTTTTATTATAAACTTTATTTTTCAGGGTTTCCTGAAATGTTGTATCAGTATGCTCTAACAATACCGTTTCTATTACTGTTCTTGTGTGGAATGTACCTATATCTAATTTTTTTGTTTGTTTGTTTGTGTTATTTCGTCCCTTAAATTCTGAGATGCATGTTCTTTGACATTTCTTTATAAACTGGGTTAACAAAATACATCGATACATAATATTATATATTCAAGCTGGCTGAATGGTATGAGCGTCGGAATAAACAGCTGGCATTATTTTTCCCTCTGTGACTGATTGAAATGAATGGTTAATATATATTCTGTAACCAAACAGTGAGGTAGCAGAGTCATTCGCATTCCGGCCGAAATGCTTAGCAGTCCGTTTTTATGTTCTAAGTTCAAACACCACTGATGTCGATCCTGGCCTTTCCGCATAAAAAATATGAGTACTAGGTGAACACTAGGGGCTATATAATCGTCTTAACCCCTCCCCAGAAAAATTGTTGGTCTTGTACCAAAATCCGAAAGCAAAATACATTCTATATTTCTACAGCATAGGGAGAAAAGTTTTGATGAATCCAGTATGTTTGCTCTGACAAACCTTCCCGTAGTTATTCAATGGAACACTTCCGCAATGACATATGTAGGAAATTATTTGTAAGCATAAGTTGCAACTCGTGAAAAGCAAAGTGTGATCACGTCTCTGTTATTTTGTATTATTTCAGTTGATAGAAAACGTAATAACATATAATCGTCAATGAGAATTTGTAAGTGTTCAATATTTTGTTGACGTTTTAATAATGGAATAGAGATAGTCTCAACCTGACTTAATATATTCTACTTGTTCAGTCGTATATATCTATATATATATATATATATATAGAGAGAGAGAGAGAGAGATAGATAGATAGATAGATAGATAGATAGATAGATGGAGGGATATATATATATGAGTGTGTGTATGTGTATATATATGTACATATATATATATATATATATATATATATATATATATATATATATATATATAAATACATATATATACACACGCACATACATACATGTATATATATATATGTGTATGTATTATGTGTGTATGTGTACGTATATGTATATGCATATGTATTTATGTGTGTGTATATATGTGTGTGTGTATGTGTATGTAGAACAGCTTTCTGATAATTTCTGAAGTATCCGAGAATTTTATTCTAATGAATGCTTTAGAAAACTACAGTTAATCTCTAGGTAAATTAATAAACTTAAAATGATGAAAAATGTTGTTGAAAGATATGACAGGAAAGAAAAATATTCGTGACATATAACTGAATTAAGTGAAGTGATTCAATATTTGACTTTGTATGATCGTATTAGCAACAGCGACAAAATACGTGCACACACACACGCACACACACGCACACACACACACACATAAAATGCACATATACAAGTATGTGTATGTCTATATATACTTAAATAATAACACGTATATCTATACATGTTTCTGAATATCTATACATATATAGATCTATTCATTCCACATACATCCCCGACTTCTACATGCTATGTATATATATATATATATATATATATATATATATATATAATGTGTAAAGGATCGTGGGTAAGGCCAAAGCAATGCGAAGTAAATGCAAGGTAGATCACAAGAAAACAGATATGTAAATTAATGTAGACTTACCTTGTATTCAGTATTTCGGTGTTATGACTCCGTTTTCAAGAAAATGACGATTGTTGCCGATGTGCGCGTGTGTGAGCTCACACACGCGCACAACGGCAACAAGCGTCAATTTCGGGAAAAAAGTGTTATAACCCCGAAATATTGAATACAAGGTAAGTGTACATTGATTCACATATTTGTTTTCTTGTGATCTACCTTGCATTTACTTGCCATTGTTTTGGCCTTACACACGATCCTTTATACAATATACTCTACACAATGCTTCATAGTAATTACATATATATCTATACATATAACTTTGACATCGGCGATTCTTTCTTGTATATTTTCTTGTCTTCGGATTCAGTATTTAGTCATGGCCAGCTTTATGTGTCCTTAAGTCGGATAAGAAGGGAGGAAGACCTGAAAATTCTTTTAAAGGAAACAAGCAGCCAAAGGATGTCAATTGCGGATAGATTTTTCACAAAAAAATTAGTAATAAAAGAATTATTAAACCAAAATCTTGGTTTTTTACCTTTTTTATATATAAAATACTACAATTACCCGTCATATAGGAGCAAATGTGATAACAAGTAAATTAGGCAAGTCGAATTACACAGAATATTAAATACATTTAATAGAAAAAATGTACATCTGTATGGATATAAAATAGTCCGACTTACAGAATATAAATGATATCAGGAGTTAAATGAGTAGAGTTTTACGAGTCCAGCAGCTGATTCTGGGGGCTTGGTGGTCTGGTAAAATGAATAATGATAGTTACTTGGATCCATTATCGGATGACACCTCCTCCTTCTTCAGGGGAGAATTTTACATTTGAGGTGTTGACAAGGGGAATATGTGTGTTTATGTGTATATATATATATATATGTGTGTGTGTGTGTGTGTGTGTGTGTGTGTGTGTGTGTGTGTGTGTGTGTATGTATTTATGTATATATATGTATATATGTACGTATGAATGTACGTGTACAATATTCGTCAGTACTCAAGTATAAGGTGACACTAGTGTTTGATATTGAAATGTTACAAAATATTTAGTACGGCCGACAGTTCATCTCTTAACAGGTAGAACATGACGATAAGCTCAAACGATATTCGCCGAACCTTTGTATATATTTTTTTCATATCTGAATTAGCAGAAAACAATTTTATTGATTTGATTCATTTATTTTTCGGCTTCTAACAAACGCTTGCTTTTATTTGAAACTGCTTAGACTTCAGATGATTTTCAGCTGAAGAACGATAAGCTGAACGGTATGTGAAATAATATCTACAAACTGTACTAAATGTATATAGTTTTAGTCTAAATCTTCACTGCCAAAAATAACTATTCTTATCTAATGTCGACGATTCGTCTTTTTCCTCTTGTTAATATTTGATTTAATTTTTCCTTTAGAGAAATAATTTTATGTATATTTATTTTCTATTAGATGTATATGTATATCACAACAGTTTAGATCAATAATACCTTCAGTTTACAGACGCATTTAGATCCGCATTTGTCTTGATAACTACTGTGCTTTTCTTTTTGTTTTTATCTTGTTTTTAATCTGGTGTTAAATTCGTTCACATACTTTACTCACTGGTGTGTTTACTCTAGTATTGATTCACTTATACATTGCGTTCTCAGCTTTTGAAAGTGAATAATTTAGAAATGCACGACGGATAGCGTTTCAGTTCCATATATGAATACCTGAACTAAAATTTCACATTTAAAACAAAGCAGGTTTTCTAAAAAGGACACTATATTTAATTTTATCGGTATACACATTAGGGTATTCAACACTAGGACAGATTCTCATCTTATGAGTGGGCGGTCGGGTAACTTCTTTTTGTTCGACAGTAAACAGGGTTATATCTTTAAGGAAGAATGCACGTACAACTGAAACCACTTCCTATGATGATACATGGTCTGCACTTATTTTCATTAAATTACCACCCTCTTGTTAGTATTCTTACCTTTGAAGCGTCAAAGTAAATCTACGCTCCCATCACGGGAAGCAATTTTATGGAAGATGTTATCGAATGAACTTATGAAGTTCAATTGGTCTTTTTTCGATAAAAAAAGGATTTGAAATATGTGTATTTTTCCAATGTTCATGTTTTTGTTGCCTTTTCAAAGATGACTTAGGAACCTGGCAAACAAACGCTGCTTTTGGAATAATGTTATTTTGCATTCATTTTGTTTACATACACAACCTTGATAAAGATAGTTCATTTATGAAATTCGTTTGTGAGGTTGTAAATAATTTTCTATAAAACTTGTCTCGTGGATCAACTTTTGGATTTTCTCAAATGACAATAAATTAGTTTTCAGCTTCTCTTATTTTCATCTCCCTATTGATTCATTAAAACTTTGTCTCTTAACTTTTACTGGTGTTGATCACGTATTTCATGTTCTTACACTATAGCAAGCATTCCTATTAAATTAGCAGAAAGGAATGTACCATAATATTATACAAGAAGATTAAATAAAGAAATGTATGTGCTATTCTAATAAAGATAACCCCAACGGCAACAACTTTCATTGTAAACCTACATGAATAAAGGAATGCGAACATAGTTGTATAATTGTGTGCGTGTATGTGTGTGGGTGTGTGTGTCAGAGAGAGAGAGAGTTTGTAGGTGTGTATGTGTGTGTGTGGATGTGTGTGTGTGTGATGCGTGCGTGTGTCTGTGTGTGTGTGTTTATGTGAGTGTGTGTGTAAACATAGATATGTCCATACATACAAACATCTTTCTTCGCATGTCTCTGAAATATATAGAATGATTTGATGTTTATATTTCCTTGGTTATTGCTTCTACTTTCACAGTTGACCATGATATCACTAACTGACATATCTGAGCAATAGCTAGTCTCTTCAGTCATCCTGCTTCTAATTTGTCAGCATTCATCAAATTGTCCCGCTTTTCTCGAATATAATACTTTAATGGTTAGTTTACTGAAATACCCAAGTGTAATTACTGCGACATGAAACTGCAGTTGACAATTTTCCGTGTAGTTTTAGTATTCATCTTCTGCTTCGCAGATTTGGAGTTGATCCCATTCTAATAATGTTGGTTTCTTCAACAGATTTCCCAGTTGCTGTAAACTATACTTTCTTCAATGAAATTATATCCTGCTTTCGTCAATATTCTACCATTCTGAATGTCAGAAAGAACATTAGTTGTGATAAAATCTTGAAAAATTGTGTTTTTAGTTTAGAGATTAGGAAAGTGAAACATCACATCAAAATAAGAGTACAGTGGGCAGTTGGTTTTTAGAGACACCGTCTTTGTCACTTAGTTTTGAAACGATGTAATTGATGGCATTTCATCCATATTACTTTCTTCAGAATTTATATCCCCACTGGAGTTGATCACATATTTATAGAAATTCAATAGGTCTTTTAACACTTTTTAAACACCTGTGAAACCCCGTGGAGCATGTAAGCATCCCTCTATATGAAATAGTTGCTAGCATTTGTGCATCTGCTCGTATGGCTTTTCTTTCTTCAAATCGTCTTGTCTCGCACCATACCATTTTTTATTTTTTTATTGCCCACAAGGGGCTAAACATAGAGGGGACAAACAAGTAAAGACAAAGGGATTAAGTCGATTTCATCGACCTCAGTGCGTAACTGGTACTTAATTATCGACTCCGAAAGGATGAAAGGTAAAGTCGACCTCGGCGGAATTTGAACTCAGAACGTAACGGCAGACGAAATACCGCTAAGCATTTCGCCCTGCGTGCTAACGTTTCTGCCAGCTCGCCGCCTTGTCGCACATTATCATTTCTGTTGAGATTTTATATTATTACACTTCGTTAAGTGAGTTCCCATAGCATTATAGCTTCATGAGAATTTTAGAGTCATGATGAAGCCCATGGTTCCTCCTTCCCGGTCTGTGTATGACGCTTATTTACTGCATTCTAGAATACTCTTTCAGTTTTACTATCCCATGCAGTTGCTCAGGTAACTGATTGCCGCTACGTCTATCTGCTCTGCTATTATGTAGAGACATAAAAATGTATTGTCAGCTGAATAACCGAACTGACAGCTAAAAGATGGTGTTACTTCTTCCTGCTTACATATGTCGTGCAAGACATTATTATTGTCTCTTACCATAAACCAAACAAAAGAAATAGCTTTCTGTAGCCAGTACCTATAAATCTTTGTAAACTTTTCTCTAGTTACCATCAATACAAGACAAAACAGTATGTTAGTCATCATACAGTGATATATTTATTACGAGAGATTAGTATATGTAAATTTATATTACAAGACTGAGGTACGAGTAAACACGGAAAACTAGCTAGCAAATTTTAATCTATTGATTTATTGATATAGCACAAGATTACTTCTGGAGATTTTTACCGGCAAAATTACACCTAATGAGCTGAAGAATACGTAATTCTATGTTGCATTGCACCTATCAGAGAGTCGTCTTTTTCAAGTAATCTAGTGTAGTATCTTCCAGGTTATAGCTATATGTACACTTTCAAAAGCTTCGCAAAGTCTACAAAGCCATTATCAAAGGTTGTCTAAAGTCGTTACATTGTTGTGTATCTGAGTAAAAATATATTCCTAATGCGAACATGCATTTGCTGGAAATATACTTGCTTATCTCTTAATGTACTTTTCAAGTAAGCTACCTCTTATTCATAATAACCAAACTGAACACAATCTATATTATGCTATTTAGGTTTGTACTTCTCCAGTTGCCATACTATCTCAGATATCACTTCTCTTTTATTATTCTGTTAACTATACTAATTTTCCAATCTTCAGCTAACGATTCAATATGCCATATAATACAAAACTGCTTTAAGAGTGCCCTTGTAGACTCGTGCTTATCTGTTTTTAATAATCTTTCAATAATCTTTCAGTAATTGCGTCTAAAACAGGAGACTATCCATTCTTTAATTGTCCGGTGGCCCTTCATGTTCAACAGATAATTCATATAAGACTTTCAGCTTATAGTTTAGGAATTATCAGAGCATTTCTCCTATTAAACGCACTATTCATGATCATATTAAAAGCTCTTACCATTTCTCTTAGATGTTTATATGAGATGTTATTACTTCCTCATCATTACTAAATACAGGTAGTCCTTTTGATCTCTTTAGTGTCCCTATAATCTCATTTATTATTTCATAAGCTCTTCTAATTCCTCTGTTCTACCTGCTTTATTGGTTTTCACTTCTAAGAACCTTCTTTTATCTCTTTTTCAACAACTTTTCACCTTTCTGCTGAGGCTCCAATGTTTAGCTATTTCCAATTTAGCATCCTTATTATTTTCTTTCCGATTTTTACGAAGTTATTTTTATTGTTTTCACGCATCAATAACCTCCTATGTTTCACCTGAAATCCACATCCGTCTTTTTCATTTTCTTCCTGCCCTTTCATATATTTCGTTTACATTCTTCCACGGATCATATATTTCTTCATTATCTTCATCGACAAAATCCGGTACTACAAATCGATTCCAAAGTTCAGTTACAAATTCTTCATTAACCGCCTAATCTTACGTCTTTTATTCTGTTGCTTTTCATTTTTCTATTTATTATTATTATTATTATTATTATTTTAGGGTTTCTTAACTTTGATTTTTCATTGAATTCTTTCTAATATTAACTGACGGCTACTTCCAATATCTGTATCAAGACATCTTGTAACATTTAGCAACGATTCTTTGATGAGTTATCAAAATAAAATCTATCTAATTATGATATGTTTTTATTTGAAGGTATGAAATTATATATTATTATGAAATATATTATGAAATTATATTTATGAATATATATGTGTTAAAAGAAAACATCTCTAATGATGAGATTGTGGACTGCACAGAAATTGATCAGTTTTTCGTAAGCATTTCGAAGCCATTGTATATTCATCGACTGTTCCATACCTGCCTTATTACTGCCAATTTTCGCATTTAATTTACCTTTCATCCTTTCGGAGTCGATAAATTAAGTACTAGTTACGCACTGGGGTCAATGTAATCGTCTTAATCCCTTTGTCTGTTCTTGTTTGTCCCCTTATGTTTATCTCCTTGTGGGTAATAAAGAAATAAGAAGCGTTAGCACGCTGGTAGAAATGCTTAGCGGTATTTCGTCTGTCTTTACATTCTGAGTTCAAATTCCGGCAATGTCGACTTTGTCTTTCATCCTTTCGGGGTCGATAAATTAAGTACCAGTTGCGTACTGGGGTCGATCTAATCGACTGCCCTTTCCTCAAAAATTTCGGGCCTTGCACCTAGAGTGGAAAAGAATATTAACCATGAAACTTTGCGTATTTTCAGCTCTATCTACACACAAGCTGCAGTTATCTGCATAGGTAAGATCAAGAATATGTATTTCAGATTTCGCATTGACAGGGAAACGTGAGGAATTGAAGAGAAGGCAAGACACAGGTCATTTATCAGATAAGATTATGTCAGGACAACACGTAAAAGATTTCCACCCGCTCCAAACAGAACATCGGAGCCAAGATAATACAGGTGGTCTTACGTTGTTCAGTCATTCAGTCTTGAAGAGGCAGGGAAGAGAGTGATTAAGATAGAGTGAATGAGAGTGGATGAGAGAGTGTGTGTGAGGGTTAAAACATGTAATACCCAGGTTCACTTTCTCTCTCTCTCTCTCTCTCTCTCTCTCTCTCTCTCTCTCTCTCTCTCTCTCTCTCTTGGTATTTGCGTGCGTGTGTGTGCGTGCATGCGTGAGTGAATTCCTGTGGAAATATATATATATATAGTGAGAATTTACAACAAAAATCGAAGACCGGTGTGTAAACAACAAACAGATGTATTAGTTTAACGCTTGGGAAGGGAGAAAGTCTTTTACGTTTCGAGCGTACGCTCTTCGACAGAAAGGAACACAGAAATAAACAGGGAGAGAAAATAGAAAATACCAGTTGAACTCTTAGGTCGTTGTAATCGACCCCGCTCCAAAATTGCTGGCTTTGTACCAAATTTAGAAAGGTTACTATTGTTTCTTGTGCTACATTGACGCTGTTATACTGTTGCAGTTGTTGCTTTTTGCTCTTCTCTTCCTTTTCATTCTTGATTCTTTTTCTTCTTCTCATTTTCCCTCTTGCAGCTGCTACTGTTGTTGTGCTTATTGTTCATCTTTCTGATATACTTCAAATATATGATACTTAAAATATGGAGACTTAAATATGGAAACTTAAACGTAAACAGGTTTTCAAAAAATAAGTAGAGAAAAAGATGATAATAAATAAAAGCGACAAACAGTGAAAGCACCAAGGAGGAAGAATAGAAAATAAAGAGTAGTATTAGAGAAGTAAAATCAGGAAGAGGAGAAGGATGTGTAGAGGGATATATGGGAGGGAACAGTGTTAACAACGCAAAAAAGGAATGAGGAGAACATAAACATGAAGCATTAAAGAACTAAAGAAAAAAACCAAAGAACAGGAAAGAAAAGGGTACGAGGCAGAAGTAGAAGAATAAAAGGAAGAGGTCG
>NC_142931.1:22934394-22939394 GCF_046866305.1 Octopus bimaculoides | reverse complement strand
TTCCTTTTTATCAGACTAAATCCAAAGCAAAGTCATAAGCGGAGTTATTCTTCTTTGGAATAAGCCGTGGATATATAAATCACTACCTTTTCAATCTACAAAATAGATTTCAGAACTTAGTTGGAATGTTATTTTATTGACCCAGAGAAAATGAAAGATAAAGCAGACGTCTAATGGAATTTTGAACTGAGAAAGTAAAATTTCATAGCAAAATATACCGAGATAATTTGTCTGGTGCCTTACCTATTCTGATAACCCACTGCTTTTTATTATCAACACCGAAGTAACGAGTAGCAGCAGCAGCAGCTGTATTATCATTATTATTATTATTATTATTATTATTAGTAGTAGTAGTAGTAGTAGTAGTAGTAGTAGTAGTAGTAGTAGTATCTTTTGCCGCAGTGTGGTTATGAAAGATGAGGTTGGTATCAGGCATATATATATATGTTATCTAACCTTTAAATATTTTATTGAGAACAATTATAACGGAGATATAATTCAGCCCTAGCTTGTCTAACCATAAAGTATTCGCTGGAAACAGTTATGATGAAGGAGGTAATAATTTAGCGATTGTGTATGCAGGAACCAGGCGAAGACAATAAAGATTATTATGCAGAAATACAATTAGGTGTAAATGTGGATATTTATAGTGAAACTATATCCAGTCACTAGTCTAAGATCTGTCCAAGGTTTTCAATACCACGTACATAAAAAAAGTTTACAGTTAGGTTAATTTCAGTTGTTTATATTGTTGTCTGTCTTGGTGAAAGAAGGAAAGAAAACATCCATAAAGCACGCCAACACTAATTGAGAAATACCAGCAGTCAGAAAATGGGGATGTATGAAGGAGATATATGCAAAACACTGCTAGTTTCTTTTGCCTCAAACAAATGGTCACTCCCAAAATGACATATAATTTACCCTGTATTATACAAAGTTATCTAAAGTCACGAATTTCACTGTACCACTTGTGATTATTGTCTGATACAGATTAATGTCAAACGTCGAAAGAGAAGGTATTTAAAGCAAAAGTACACCGTGATTAGAGAGATAAGGGAAGACGGTGAATGATGAAATGTTGCATAATTGTGAAATAGCGTTCAGCTTTGACCTTTTCTTTCTTAAAGATTTAAAGAGCATTTGTTAGGATATCGTCTTCGCTCATCAATGGTATTAACAATTTTTACCGCTTATAAGACACAAGAAGTAACTTGAGGGTCTTTAATAACGATAGAATGGTTATTCGTGACTTTTATAGACAATTGAAATGGTTACATATGAAGTTGCAAAACCGGTTCATAACGAAGTTAGTCTATAACTTGTCTTTAGAATATGATAATCGCAATAAAATAAGCATAAGTTTAAAACGTTGGTTCGCTGCTTGCGAAGTTAAGAAGGAAAACAATGCAAATCAATAGTATCAAGAAGAAATTAGGAATTGTAGTGCAGCGTAAAAATACGTATATAAATGTTAAGTAAACATACACATATACACACCTATACAACAGCACATATGTATTTATATGTATATAAATGTATGTAAGTATACATACATATATATATATATATATATATATATATATATATATATATATATATATATAGATATGCAGGGCAGGGAATCATCAATTAGTAATAAAATTAATAATTAACAATTCTGCCGGGTAGCTCAGTATGAAAAAAACCTTTTTCGGTAAAATTTATAATCATAAATATATAGGGATTGACAGTAACCTGCTTCTCCAACATACTGAGAATTCAGAAATAGCAGTCAAAGAACTACTGATTTCAAAACTACAAATTATTACTCCAGATTGATAGCGATATTTTTGATACACACAGAACAAAAAACAATAGAGAAGAGTAAAAAACACTTGCCTTTAGTTAATTTAGTACAATTGTTTCACAGTTAAGAGTACATAATACTCTATTCTGATCTTCAGCTAAATATTCTAATAAATTTGTTAATGTCTAAATAACTCACGTTAATTTTGACCATGTGAACATCAATACCACGTGAAGAAGACGTTAAGAAATTTATCGGCCAGTAAGTTCAAAATCTCTCGCCCTAATGAATTTCAATTCAGTGTGTATCAGAAATAGTCCCGTTTAGGAAAGAGACTCGTACGAATTCCTGCGGTATAACTATCCACCTTGGAGTTATTATTAAAATATAGATATGCAGGGCAGGGAATCATCAATTAGTAATAAAATTAATAATTAACAATTCTGCCGGGTAGCTCAGTATGAAAAAAACCTTTTTCGGTAAAATTTATAATCATAAATATATAGGGATTGACAGTAACCTGCTTCTCCAACATACTGAGAATTCAGAAATAGCAGTCAAAGAACTACTGATTTCAAAACTACAAATTATTACTCCAGATTGATAGCGATATTTTTGATACACACAGAACAAAAAACAATAGAGAAGAGTAAAAAACACTTGCCTTTAGTTAATTTAGTACAATTGTTTCACAGTTAAGAGTACATAATACTCTATTCTGATCTTCAGCTAAATATTCTAATAAATTTGTTAATGTCTAAATAACTCACGTTAATTTTGACCATGTGAACATCAATACCACGTGAAGAAGACGTTAAGAAATTTATCGGCCAGTAAGTTCAAAATCTCTCGTGTTTTTTACTCTTCTCTATTGTTTTTTGTTCTGTGTGTATCAAAAATATCGCTATCAATCTGGAGTAATAATTTGTAGTTTTGAAATCAGTAGTTCTTTGACTGCTATTTCTGAATTCTCAGTATGTTGGAGAAGCAGGTTACTGTCAATCCCTATATATTTATGATTATATATATATATATATATATATATATATATATATATATATATATATATATATATATATATATATATATATAAATATACATACATATATATATATATATATATATATATATATATATATATATATATATATATATATACATATATATATATGTATATATATATATGTAAGTATACACACATACTCACGCGCGCACGCGCGCACACACACACATTGGTTATAATGGTGTCAGCTATAAAAACAAAAATAGTGTTGAAATGTAAGTTCATTATAAGTGAATAAAATATTAAGTTATCACTAGATTCAAATAAGGTTAAGAATAACAAATTAAGATGTCATAAAACAAAATTAAGTAAAATGAAATAAAGTAACATAAATGGATAGATTAAATGAAGTAAATATGTTAATTTAATTTAACAAATGTTTAATATGTAATATATTATTAATTATAAGCTAGGTGATAAGTGGAAATATAGGTGGTCGCTAGAGGAATTAAGTGCTGTATAACGAGGGAAGACAGAAGAATAATATAAGATAAAATAAAAGAAGGCAAGTATGTTAATTTGATTAAATAAGCTATTTTGCATATTTTAACTACGTTTAAGGGAGAGTAATGTGTAAGAGAATTATGCAGAGAGATTTGTCTTAATGCATCTAGATTTCTCTTGAAATCGAAAGGTCTTAAAAAATCATGAACACAATAGGAGAACGCTTTATGTCGTTTGTTTGATAACTGTGTTAGGTTATGAGATAATAATTGTATAGATTCTTTCAAGCATAATCAACTCGAAATATTTTGACCCTGGTATGGAGGACCCGAATTAATAACGGACAAAGTTGTATCGTATGGTTTATTGTTTTCCGTACGTTTGTGCATGAGGTCGACTGGAGAAGTAGATTTACTGTCTTTCATATTTAATAGAACTCAAATGTGCTGAGTATCGTTGCTTAATAGTTACAGTTGCTCTAATGTAAACCCTGGTAGAGTATTGCTGGTTATCTAGAGCCGAGCACTTATATATTACGTTAAATCTTCGGCACTTGGTTTGTAATGATATCTATCAAGGGCTTTGAGATCGCAATTGGAGTTATTTCTATTAAATAGATTACTATTAGTGTAGCTAAAAATCTATAATGGATTTAGTTTGGTCCGTATGATTCCTCTTCGTTTTGAAGTATAGGAATGTTACGCATGTATACATAAATTAGAAATTTTATTTTTAAAATTAATGAATTAGATATATAAAATAATAGTTTCTCAAGAATCGCCTTACACCAAGTATTTCATATAGTCACAGTGCCAAGGCATGCCTTAACCACAAACCATTCTCCTCATCAGGAAATTCACTTCTGCCTAGCGTATTTACTAGCGAAATTGTAAAATTTTCTTTAATTGCTTTTTCTTTCTATAAAATTGATAGACGACATGTTACAGGAAACCGTTATTTGTTTTCTGTCTATCTAATCGGTGCTGAAATGATGGTGCTCATCTCAAGCTGCAACATCTATACAGATCAGTGTGTGTAGGAAACTGGCTGTGGTGAAAACCTATTCTTTTGCTGATGATACTCAAAGTAATTGTAAGGGGTTTTGTACGAGAAGTAAAAACTAAAATTATTCTCAACACTTTCTTTGGTGTACACCTCTTTCATCCTAGTCAACGAGTCAACAAAGAAAATCTTCATTGGTATTCTATCGATCCCATAGAGGGTTGGGGTGCAACATGTTCTCTAGAATGAGTTTTCTACAATGAGAATTAAAAGCCAATTTCTCCGTACACTTCGTACTACATCATAGGATCACATTTGTGCTATCCTCAGCCATTAAACAAATACAATTTCATTGTTTGGGACTTCAAAGAGCAAAGGGTCATAAGACAAGTTCTGATATTATGCTAGTCTGCAAAGAAAGCAATGAACGCTTCATAGCTGATTCTAATACAATTTGAAACCATAAATTTCCCATTATATTTTAATGATTGCTCGTAACTTAGCTTAGCGATATCAGGAATATAACGGACAATTGTAATATTAGACGATAGAGTATCATGCCCTATCCTTAAATTCGAAACTTGATCGAAAAATTCTACAAATAAAATAAATTCCATACAAAATTCTGCAATACCTGGAACTACGAGTTTCTACAGAAAAATAGTTCATCTAAAATCTTTACAGCTCATTGAGGGAAAACATAGA
>NC_142931.1:22926894-22929394 GCF_046866305.1 Octopus bimaculoides | reverse complement strand
CTTATTCACTGATAAAATATATGTTAATATTTTTAGAATGAACAAGTAAGAGATGGAACAGAGCTGAAATGCGAAGGGAAACTTTGTATACCTATATTTGTTAAAGGCATTCCAATTATGTTCTAAAAGGACACAAAGTTGTAAGATAATTTGGAATTTCAGATCACTATCACTTATCACAAATTATTTACATTTGATATTATAAGACTTTAATCAGGTTATCTTCCTTTTTGCGAATAGAAGCAGATTTAGATCAATGCTAAATTTCTACATAATTCAACTGCTAAAACATTACGTAGCATTTTCTCTAGGCTGAAAGAACCAAACATGATATCAATTGTAGAGAATGCTACAGGGAGGTTCAACATCTTGGAACAAGTTCAGATGGTTTTTTTGAAGTTTGCAAAGTCATAGACAAGAACTAGAAATATGTGAAACTCCTTTTGATGTAATGCCAAATGAAAAATCCTGATTCCTTGCCGCTCAAATTAATTCTTTTGCTATTGCATAAGTCTGATATCCAAATCTAACAGTTTGTCTATTTGAAAGAACATAATTCCTATATGGCAGTTTAAAAATATTCATTTTTGAGGAATCAAGTATTGGAAATTGCATCATTGTGTTCTACCACAAATCTAATTTAGCAATAATCACTTTCATGCTAGACTTACGAATAAGAATCATACAATTCACTAATTCCATTCAGCATCTCCGGGCTTTTTAAACTAAACAGAACCAAACTTCTAACGAAAAAAACAAAGACTGTTCGTTAAATTATAAATGTATTCGGTGTATCTACGCTTAAAGAATGAAAAGTGATTAATTAACTTCTTATAGCCTTGTAATCAATGTTGTGCTGCTTAGTGTAATTAGCCCGTATCCAGCTTCTTTGATAAATACTTGATCGCTCTGTCTGATATGTCTGAAACTAATAAAAGTTTGCAAGTTTTTGTTTAATTTTAATTTTAAAAGATTAAATCTCAAAATGGCAATTGCTTTTGTTTCTTAAAATATTTCTTTATATTTGAATGGTATTTAAGCATTCCAGTTGGGAGAGATATTAGTTATCCAAAAGACGAGATGTAATAGGAATGCCATCGTAAGAGTATGGGTTTGTTATTATTTATTTTCAGATGGAAGACAGCGAGCTGGCAGAACGGTTAGCACGCCGAGAAAAATGCTTAGCTCAAATTTCCGCCCAGGTCGACTTTCCCTTTTGGGGGTCGATAAATTAAGTATCATTGAAACAGTGGGGGGTCAATCAAATCAACTAGAACGCTACCGCAAAATTTCAGATATTTCGACTTTGGCTGAAAGGATCATTTAGCTCTAGGTCAGGCCTGATCGAGTATACGCTTCATCGAAGGTTTTCCAGGTGTAATCTTAAATATTTCCGGGACTACATTATTCAATATTTATTTTTCCTTTGTTTTCAGACTGTTGGGTGTAAACTACAGAAAAAAGTGGTGAATGCAAAATATATTCGGCTAGTGTCGGTTGAGTGTTAACTAGATATTATCTGACTAATTTGGATTCAGCGGTACTCATATTTAGAACTAACAATGCTTTTTATTTACATAGAGGCTTGTTGCACGCTGGTTATAGTTCTTCATATAAAATATATCTGAGTATGTAAACTGTCTTTAGTTTATAATCAGAAACCCTTCCGTATTTACGTTTTCTGTCAATCGAGAAAGTTTCTAGTAGTTCGTAGACGCCAAATTTCCATTAATTATTATTGTATCTTAAAAATAGGATACATTTTGTTTTCTACATACACTATCATTGGGTAGCCAAAAACGCAAATGACAGTCAATGCTAGAATTCGATTAACCATGTGTTTGTTTAATCAAAACTGAATTGGGGTTAACAACCACATCGACAACCCGTTAACTAGTTTAAGATCAAAATGTTAATTTTCTGCTGAAGCAATTATATGTGTCTGTTAATTCGCTTCAAAGTATAATTACGAAAATTATTTGAGTAAAACAGTTTTAAATGCTCATATCATTAAGGTTGTTTATTATAGTTTCTATAGCTATACAATGATGATTTTTTATTTAACGTGTCGTTAGTTAGATTAAAATTTTCGCAAATATACTTCTACATAATTACATAAGAACATTGGCCTGTTGGATGGAAACTGTTCTATGACTTTAGCCGGCCAAGTTGATCACCTCTAACAGTGAGTAGAAGAGAGAACACAATGCTTTTGACGTGTATAATATAATATCAAACTCTAACATAATCTGATGACCAGACGTTTGGTGGGTGGACAATCAAGTGATTATTTTGATCCCACTATTTGGCTTGTATTTATTTTATCAACCCTTAACAATATAAGGCAAAGTCAACCTTTAGAAATACAAAATCATTACTGAATACTGCAAATGAGTTGAGCTGTTACAATCTAATATTAAAGCCATTTTCAAAATCAAGCAAAATCCGCAGGAAATCCTTTCGGCAACGTTTTTGCAAAGGTTTCCCCGGGATGTAGACA
>NC_142931.1:22911894-22916894 GCF_046866305.1 Octopus bimaculoides | reverse complement strand
ATTTGGATGCAACATACAAATGGGCTGAGGATGACAATATGCAGTTTAATGCAGGAAAATTCCAAGCCCTGCCCTACCAGCACACTGTTCCAGGATGAATTGCAATCTCTGAATCAAGATCAGTACGTGACCTGAGCAGTGACATGAGCAATGATGCATCTTTCCAGGTGCATATTACCAAATTGGCAATAAAATGCAGATGGCTAGCTGGATGGATTCTCCGAACTTTCAAAACAAGATAAAAGGAGACAATGATGGTCCTTTGGAGGGCATACTTCCCCAGCAGTTTGAGCTACTGCTCCCAACTATGGTCATTACACAATATAAAATTAAGGGCGGAACTCGAAGCAATCCAACGAAGCTAGACAAAGAAAATCGTCTCAATGCAACGTATCAGCTACTGAGAAAGACTGAAAGAATTAAAACTCTTCTCCCAAGAACGAAGGCGGGAAAGATATGCAGTGATATACTTCTGGGAAATCCTGGAAGACTTTGTACCAAACGTTGACATTGAAAGCTGAGTGAACTGGAGCAACGTGAAATAAAGTATCTTGCTCAAAGACAAAACGCGTCGTCCGGAATTGAACACACGACCTTACGATGGTGAGCCTATTGCTCTAACGACTATGCCACACGTCTTCACTGATATGCGCAATGACGCAACACAGGCTAGAGAAATTCAATTAAGTTTCCAATAGAGCTTCACTACCAAGATATTAACGAAAATCACAATTAACTAAAGTAATAAAATTTACCAAATGCGTTATCCTTAAGATAGCGTGTTCGTACTAGTATCACTATAATACTATCTTTCCCTCTCATACTCTTTCACTCTACTTCTCACACATATGCATATTCGTGCATATTTGTGCATACGTACATACACACACACACACACACACACACACACACACACACATATATATATATATATATATATATATATATATAATATGTATATATATATAATATGTATATGTGTGTGTGTTTGTGTGTGTCTGTGTCTCTGTATGTGTGTGTGTATGCATATATATATACACATATATATATATACATACCATACATACAAACAAATATATATTGGAACACAGATATACGTATATGATGTAAAACGGAAAAAATATTTCCGTGTTTTTCAAATTTGTTATATCGTCAGTAATTTCAGAAACAAAAACTAACCTGAAATATGATAAACATAGGATGGTTCGAAAAATCTAATTTGAACGATAATATTATTTATAAGAGATCTAATACTATTCGTAATTGGGGAATATAAATTCCATTTTACTATCTTTCAGTCGTATATATTATAATTCACAATCTCTAAATATTCATATGTATGCATACGTATAATTATATATCAGTGTAACATATACATATGTATATATATATATGTGTGTGTGTGTGTGTATATGTATATATATATATATATATATATATATATATATATATATATATATATATATATATATATATATATATATATATATATACATATATATACATATATATATATGTATGTATGTAGATAAACATATATATATATATATATATATATATGTATGTATATTTACATACATATATCATACACACACAAACACACATATATATATATACATATATATATTATATATAATATATATATATGTATATATATATATATATATATATATATATATATATATATATATATATATATATATAATATATATATATATATATTATATATAATATATATATATAATATATATATATATGTATATATATATATATAATATATATATATATATATATATGTTTGCATGTATGTATATGTGTATGCATATATGTATAGATATATTGATATAGGAAATAGTTGACAGTGACGTCAGTGTTACAGTGATCAAGTCACTATCTACGTTTTTCTTTATACATATATACACGCATATACACCACACACAGGCACGCGCATATATATATATATATATACATATATATATTATATATAATATATATATATTATATATAATATATATATATGTATATATATATATATATATATATATATATATATATATATATATATATATATATATATATATATATATATATATAATATATATATATATATTATATATAATATATATATATATGTATATATATATATATAATATATATATATATATATATATGTTTGCATGTATGTATATGTGTATGCATATATGTATAGATATATTGATATAGGAAATAGTTGACAGTGACGTCAGTGTTACAGTGATCAAGTCACTATCTACGTTTTTCTTTATACATATATACACGCATATACACCACACACAGGCACGCGCATATATATATATATATATATATATATATATATACATATATATATATATATATATATATATATATATATATATATATATATACATGCAGTTATACATGCATGCATACCTACATGCATTTACACACACGCACACACGCAACACACACACACACACATATGTAAAATAGGCAAATTAGCTAGTTTGAAAATCTGTGTAAAAGAAGAAAGCAGTAACTATACTGTGAAATAGTATTTATTGCCACTTAAACATGGCCTCCTTTGGTTATTCGATGTAATCTGCATTCAATATATATTGCAATCAGGGGAGTGAACCCTTACTACCATCCACCCACAAGACCACCACACTGTATGGTTTCCTACGGAACAGCCATGTTGAAGTGGCGTTAAATATTACTTCTTAGTATAGTTACTGCTTTCATCTCTTATAGAGATTTTCTAACTAGCTGCTTTGATTATTGCAAGATCGCTGAATATGCCACTTGATTTCTGTATATTGCGAGATGGAATGAACTTCTGTTATCTCTAGCTGATGAGTATCCACCACCGAGAATGACCACAAGCAGGTCGAAACAGTACGGCCTGGTGGTCTCGTGTAGTTGCATAGGAAACATGCGTCTCAAAGTGGCGATAAACGTAAGTTCTATATATATGTAAATGTGTGTGAATATGTGTGTAATTGTGGCTGTTCCGTAGGAAATCGTACTGTCTGGTGGCCTCCTGACTGGCTGATGATAGAGATTCACTCGCTTGCTTGCAATATATACTGGATGCAGATGGCATCGAATAACCAGCTGGAGAAAGCGTCCTCCTGGGGTTAAACTAGCAGTAACGTCTGTTGTTATGGAACAGTTATGTTTAAGTGGCGATAAATATTACTTCACAGTATAGTCACTTCTTTCTTCTTTTACACAGATTTTCTAAGTAGCTAATTTGTTTGTTACGTGTGTGTTTGTGTGTGTGTGTGTGTGTGTGCGTGTGTGTGTGTGTATGTGCGTGTGGTTGTGTGTGTGTGTGTGTGCGTGCGTGCGTGTGTTTGTGTATGTAGATATAGATAGAGAGCCAGAGAGACAGAAAGAGCGATATGGAAAAAGACATTTATAAACAGACTGGCAGTCAGGCAGACAAGCAGTCGAGCAGAGAGATAGATATATATATATATATATAGATAGATAGATAGATAGATAGATAGATAGATAGATAGATAGATAGATAGATAGATAGATAGATACATTTCTTTTATTAGCCACACAGGGCTCAACGAAGATGGGACAAATACAATGTAGAGCTTTTCTTTTTGGGAGGGGGAAGGAAGGAAAAAAAAAAAAAAAAAAAAATTGGTGGTGTCGATCAAAAGGGATCGTAGGAAGGGAAAAAGGGGCAGTTCGATCAAAAGGGATCGAAAAAAAAAGAAAAGGAAAGGCCGATCAATAGGGATCGTGTATCACACAGTAATGTTCTCGTGTAAAAAGAGGGGAGGACAGTTTAGGTTTAGCCGTGGAAGGAAAAGCCTACGGAAAAGACCACGGTAACCTTGGTCAATATTCTCATTGAAGAAACTATAACAGTAAGTGACTCTCTTTTGCCTTTTTGTTTTATTTTTTTTTCTTGTTCATAGGGTTATGCTCAAGATGGCTCCGTCGTTCACACGTGCCATCCTTGCTACATTCACCCATCTTTTTTTGAAGCATTCACTAGACAAGACTTCCCTTTCTACTCTCAACTTCCTCTTCAGGTGATACTTGAAGAAGTTGATGAGAGATTGCCCAGAGAGGAAAGTCTTTGTCTCTAGACCTTTCAGACGCGTCCACCATACACATTCTTTCGCCATAGCCACAAGTACGATGAAAATAGCTCTTCCTTCCCGTTTAAAGGAAGGAGGCGCGACAATATTCACGATAGACTCGGCTGATAGACCGACTCGTCCCACACGCGATAGCAGTTGTTCGACGTAAGCCCACAGCTCGGAAATGGTGGGACACTGTACGAGTGCGTGCAGAACGGTTTCGTCGCTCTGCCGGCATCTCGGACAGGTCGGCCCCGTGTTTCTCGAGCCATGCCTGTAGAGCTTATCCCGAACGGGTAGTGCTTCTCGATAGCACTGCCAGGCCAGGGATCTCTGGAAGTTGTCCATAGGTCCCGGCCCGAAGGTCGTCTTAAACAGGCGGGTCAGGTATTCCTCGTCGACGCCCAGGTTCGCCCCGAGATCGTCGTCGTACCGTCCCTCCACTAATCCACTATAGAATGCGTTAGTTGTGATGCAGTCGCTCAAGGTTGACCCGGGTTGTTGGAGTTGCCGAAGAGCAGCGCGACACTCGCGGTGCCATTCGCCCTTCCTCGGCCTCTTCTTGATCCATGACTGCAGTTCGGTCATGGAGACGAGCTGCGGGAAAGCGCGCCGCACTAACGGCGACCACACCTGTTCACCGCTGTCTACGTAGAGCCGGAGATGTCGCAGTCTCAGCGCGTGTCTGCGCATCATCAACCACGGCATGCCCAGTCCTCCTTTTAACGGGTGTTGGCAGCAAACGGATCGCCTAACCATCGGAACGCTTCCTTTCCACAAGAAGCGGAAGAGGATGCGCTCCAGTTTGGTGATGGTAGGGTCGGGACAAGGAACGACGGTCAGGCGGTAGTAGATGACGGACGCGATGTACGTGTTCGCCACCTCCGCCCGACC
>NC_142931.1:22809394-22901894 GCF_046866305.1 Octopus bimaculoides | reverse complement strand
CAGATACATACGGTCTTTATCAAACATATTTTTTCAGTTCAATATAAATTCGTAAGCGCACACACTAATATATAAATATACATATACATATACATTTATGCGCTTCGGCCTAAAGGCTGGATGGATGTGTATCTTTCATAGGCGAAACATGTAAAAACTGCGAGAAGTGTTAAACAGGTGCGTTTGAAGAAAACTGCACCCGAATTTCATTGACACCCCATTCTAACTTTCATGGAATTAGCAGTGAAGCATTGGATTACTACAATTCTTTATTTGTAAGCCTTTAACATGGAATATATTGTATTTAATTCGTTGTTGTTTTAACATTTATAATAAATACATTCATGTTTATGCATCTGATATATTTGTTGCGCGTCTATATATATTCAACTTGAAGAATATTTCATCAAAGCGTTATCTATTTATTTATTTATTTATTTATCAACAATTCATAAAGTTAAGCTAGTTGCTTCGCTATCACATATTACTACGACGCTCCAATGAATCTAATTCCTTTACAAAAATTGTCAAAATTTCATCTTTCCAACCCTTGCTTTTCTAACTATACATATATATATATATATATATATATATATATATATATATATATATATATATATATATATATATATATATATATATATATATATATATATATATATACATATATATATATATATATATATATATATATATATATATATATATATATATATATATATATATATATATATATATATATATATATATATATATATATATATATATATATTTATATATATATATATATATATTCATATTTATATTTATACTGATGAATACTGAAATTTATTGATGAAACCTTAAACTTGTAAATTTATGTATAATATTGTGAAGAAATAAAATGTTTCAATGCATCCTATACTATAACAAAAGCGCTGTTTTAACGCCTACAAAGTACTGAAAACCGCGCCGTTATGAAAGAATACTCTTTTTAAGTATCATTGTTTCTGACTTTCTACCTGTCTATCTGTCACTCTTTCTCTTCCTCAGTCTCTCTCTGTCTCTCTCTCTTCCCTCTTTCTCTCTCTGTCTTACTGCAGTTATTTCTTTCTTTCCGTCTCTCCCTTCCTACAGTAATTTCTTTACTTCTGTCTCTCTCTCCCCCTGCAGTCATTACGACCGTTTTCTCAACACGATATTGACTACTGCTTCTTAATAACACACTGCTTAGATAGAACATCTAACAGAGCTTGGTAAGAAAATCCCCGAAGAGAATTCATGACACATCGACTTTATTCAAAGCAAATTAATTTCATTAGTGGTTTCTTTTCAGAACACACTAATCCTGTTAGTTTTGATGGTCTTCATTTCCATCTATCTTACATGAAATAAGCTGTCATGCAAAGGCTTTGGCTTCATGTCTACATAAATGACATTCATATATGCATTTCTGTGGATATATAACTTAATAACGCGAGATTCCTACATTACTTCTTCGCCTTAGAATGGTATCTTCGAATATTTTTCTCCATATATCAGCGATGATTAATGTATATAGTTATGATTTACAAATGATACATACTACGCTCTACGTCATTAATGAGGAATTTCAACATCCCCAACAATCTCGTACGAAAGATCGAAGCCAAAACCAACGTGGTATCTCTGACCTTTGAGTGAAACTGTTTAAATAAAACATGTTTATTGTCCCTATATTTGAAGTTCTAATGAACAGTGGAATTGACGAAACAACAGTGATAGAAAATATTCTGGGGTGAAAGCATCATGAGAATCTTTTATATTACAATATTTATAAATAGGAGGCGAGCTGGCAGAAATGCTTAGCGGTATTTCGTCTGCCGTTACGTGCTGAGTTCAAACTCCGCCGAGGTCGACTTTGCCTTTCATCCTTTCGGGGTCGATTAAATAAGTACCAGTTATGCACTGGGGGTGGATTTTAATCGACTCAATCCCTTTGTCTGTCCTTTTTATTCCCTCTATGTTTAGCCCCCTATGGGCAATAAAGACATAAATATCTATCTATCTATATATAGTGGGGTATATATATATATGTGTGTGTGTGTGTGAATATATATATATATATATATATATATATATATATAAAGTGTAGTATATTGCCACTTAAGTGTGGCTGACCCCTAGGGGTGGATGTTACTGTTGCTTTTAGCCCCAGGAGGACATGTCCAGGAGGATGTCCTCCTGGGGCTAAAAGCAACAGTAACATCCACCCCTAGGGGTCAGCCACACTTAAGTGGCAATATACTACACTTTATCGTGCAGTTACTGTTAATACTTCATTTAGAGAATTAACATTGCTTATATATATATATATATATATATATATATATATATATATATAGAGAGAGAGAGAGAGAGAGAGAGAGAGAGAGAGAGTGGAAAAATTTAATCGGCACTAATTGTGCCTAAGGGTGCCGAAGTATCTGCATTGCAAAAATTGAGAGTTAGAAACTCTTCGTGTTGTAATACATATACACTGACAGTCCTCATGAACATCTCTGTGATCACTAGACTAGACTAGTTTCACCTATCAGTCGTAGGATCGTCAGTAGTGACTACTCAAACGCTCGATGGTTTGGCTAAATCCGGCAGTCAGTATATATATTCTTACCACAAAAATTTATGGCTGATTTAAGGAAACACTAATGCGTATATTAAAAATAAATACAAAGAGCCATGCGCAATATAATCCTATAAAGGAAAAAATATAATCGTCACTAATTGTGGCAGAGGGTGTCGAAGCACCAATATTGCAAGATATAAGAGTTAAAAACTCTTTATGCCGTAGGAAGTGCGTAATACATATACACTGACTTGACGGATAACCGCCCCAAGAGCGTCTCTACGATCACTACATTAGTCTACATGCATACATACATACATACATACATACATACATACATACATACATGCATAAATACATACATACATACATACATACATACATGCATACATATATGTGTGTTTACATATGTACATATGTGTATGCGTGTGTGTGGGCGTGGGGCGTGCGTGTGTGAGGGTGAATGTGTATGTGTGTGTGTGTGTGTGTGTGTGTGTGTGTGTGTGTATGTGTGTGAAGGTGCATGGCATAATGGTTATGGTATTTCACTCATGATTGAGAGATCGTGAATACGATTCCGAGACCGGGCGTTGCGCTGAGTTCTTCAGCAAAGCACTTCATTTCACGTTGCTCTGCGATCATTTCGTCATCTAGATAAACACAAACATTTGATTACAATAAACGAATCATCTGTGTGGTTGTTCGGCAAGAAATTGCTGAACTTTCAAACGTCGTCTAACGATGGAAGAGTCCGTTATATATATTTATATTTATATATAGAATATATATAATTTTGTATTCTTGCTTTTATCTTTCAGTCATTTGACTGGGGCCAGATAGATAGATAGATAGATAGATAGATAGATAGATAGATAGATAGATAGATAGATAGATAGATAGATAGATATGGAGGGAGAGAGAGAGGAGAGAGAGAGAGAGAGAGAGAGAGAGAGAGAGAGAGAGAGAGAGAGAGAGAGAGAGTGTGTTCAAATTTATAGAAAAATAAAGACGAAGACAAGTGTAGGAACAACAAGCAAGTGTAATAGTTTGACGCTCTGGAAAAATGAAAAAGTCCTTTACGTTTCGAGCCTACGCTCTTCGACAGAAAACAATAAGAGGAAATTAATAGAGAGAGAATGAAAAAAACGTGTTGAGTTCAGTGGTCCAACATGGATAATATATATATATATATATATATATATATATATATATATATATATATATATATATATATATATATAAATAATCGGCACCAATAGTGTGTTCCTTTCTATACGATAGTCTCCTTCAAATTTAGTGATATCTAGAATATTTGTTATTGAGAGACTGTGAGTGATAACCTACATAGCCTTGCTTTGTGTATTGGAAAGTTGAGAAAGAGAAATGATAAGTTGCAGAACAAGCAATATCATTAAGTAGTTAGGTATCACAGTTTTGGACAATGTGACGTTGTTGAAGAGATATCTGTCTTCGTGGATGTTGCGTGGAACATCAGCAGCTGCATGTGTAAAAGAACTGATTTGTTCTGCTGTTCTGGCTAATAAAAGATGGTTCAAGTGTTGGATACACTCTGTCGTTGAGAAAAATCTGCGTTGTTTCACTTTACGTTTACTCAACTGAGATAACATTTGTCCGTAATGTTTTGATATCAGAGAAAACGAATGCTATGCAAATAAGAAGCCAATGAGATTTTATTATTCTTGAAAATTTTCTGATATTCTCCTTCACTTCAATCATTCGCATATTTTTCATCTACTTTCTCCCTTCAATTAAACGCATTATTCACAGCTTTCCACCTCTGAATCTTTCATTTCCCCACTTTTCTGCTACTACTCATCTCACTTCCTGTTTTTCTTACCTTCCTATAACGATCGTTTTCTTTTTCTCCTTAAGGTTGTTGAATTTTTTCCCTTTCTTTCTGGCATTAATCAGTAAATAACGTTTACAAAACTATTTTCCTCGTTTTTCTTCTTGCTTTATATATATATTTTTTAGCCTTATGCTATTGCTAATGGTAGTGTTGTTTTTCTATATTTTCCTATATTTTTATATTCGATTCAAATAGCAATATCGTTGTTGCTACTGTTGTTGTTGAATGTTTTTCCTGTTACACTTATCTTGTACAGCTCATATCCTCACTTTCTCAACTAATGACATTTTCTTCTTCCGATACATCATTTCTATTATATTTTTTCCCCTCGCTTTCATTTATCAACAACATCCTACAGTTAATCAAAGATTTACCTACGTTCCAGCTAATACTTTCGTAAGCCCTTGTTTTTACTTCACGGTTCTTTTCCACATTTATTTCATTTCTTTATTAATTCGCTTTTATTTGTCATCTCCTGCCCCAATTGCCCAACAAAATTCAATCAATCAACATTTCTTTTTTTTTTATCGACATATTCTGTTTTAGTCTTCATATTCATTTATATATTCGTTTCATTTGTTTCATTAGTGGAAACTTTATCATTTTCTCTAAAGCAGCAATTTAATAAAACAGCAGTAGAAAAACTACATGTATATACGCGTTAGCTCAGAACAATGTTAGGCTCATTTTTTATTCCTTCAATACAATATTCTCTCGAAGCACCACTTGCATTGTTTTCTTTAATATTTTTCACCGCATCCTCAATGTTTATAGTCAACATACTTATTTTCATTTTTTGAAGTTTAGCTTAGATGTTGTTTACATTTCTTCACAAACCTTATCACATTCATATCTACCAAAATTACCTTTCGTTTCGGGCATGTGCATTTAATATCAAGTTATGGGCTTTCCATGGCATTATTATTATTATTATTATTATTATTATTATTATTATTATTGTTATTATTATTATTATTATTATTGTATTTTTCTCTCCGATACACACTTTCTTTGATCGATTTTCTTTGAGTGAAAAATAATAAACCCTATTATGAAAGAGGAATGTTAATAAAAATTTACACCGGTTTACGAAAATTGCCGGATCATTAATTCCTGATGTATTATTCATGTTTTACTTATTTGTTATAGCTCTCGTTTTTTTTTTCTTTGTTTGTTTTGTTTTTATATTTTGTTAAACATGCATTTATGTGTAAACCAGAAGGGAACGAAAATTAATAAAGGATAAATATATGAAATATTTCGTTGCTAATCTATAAAAGGTTATGCGAGAATGTTATGCGTTGAAGTAGTACCGATGTATTCAACACTGCGCCTTACACGTTCATTCACACATATACACACGCGTGTGTTCACGCGCAAACCATACACACATGCATTTATGTGTTGATATATATATACGTATGTGTGTGTGTATATATATATATATATATATATATATATATATATATATATATATATATATATATATATATATATGCACACATGCATATACACTGTCGTCGTTTCAACGAATTTTTATTGAACAAGACATATCTGTACAGTGATCGTAGTTTAACGTTTTTGCAAAAAGTGTTGTGGTGTTGGTGTTGGTGATGGTGTTGGTGTTGGTGCTGGTGTCTTGGCTGGCTGATCAACCTGCATGATAAATATTATAGCGGGCATGGATTGTGCAAGCCAGCCTCACTCCCTCCTACTTCAAACTTTTATTGCTTTAGTGCAACAAGTGCTGCGAGCTCAGTAGTTGCAAGATGCAGGATTTGTACATACTTACTTTCTTTTGGATGAGTAGGTAAAGAGATGAAGAGATTCATCTACTCTGGGTCCTTTGAGGTGTTTGTGAATGATATTCTTCCGGAGGCAATTCTTTGACATACTAATTAACCCATAACTTTAAGAGGTGATGCTACTCCGGGTCAGAGTAGACCAAATAACGATAGGGCTAAGGAGTGGCTCTAAATTCCTAAAAATCCTGGACATCCTGAAGCAGGACTGCACTACTTGATGCGGTTTAAAGTCATATCCAGGACAAGCAAACATACATACATACATACATACATACATACATACATGCATGCATGCATGGATGCATACATACATACATACATACATGCATGCATGCATGCATGCATGCATACATACATACATACATACATACATCCATACATATATACATACATATATTGTCCAGCAATATACCGGTCATTATTTGTAAACGAATCGAAGACCTTCTGCAATTCACTCTGGATCTCGAGAACGGTATTAAAACGGCGACCTTTGAGCTGCATTTGAATCTTGAGGAAGAGATGAAAGCCCGCAGGTACTAAATCTGACAAATAGGGTGGGTGCAGGGACGCTACCATGTAAATTTTGACGAGAAACGTACGAATGAGGGTAGCTCGGTGACAGGGTGCATTGTCGCCGTGAAGAATCTAGCTTTTCGAGCTCCACAGATCCGATGCTTTTGCCGAATGTCCTACTCCAGATATTTCAAAACATTGCAGTAGAATTCGCAATTGATAATCTGGCGAAAGGGAACGAATTTTCAAAGCACAATAGTGCAGCCATCGATAAAAACGATGAGCATGTTTTTGATTGAGCATGGCTCTGTCGTACCGTCTTCGATCGTGGAGATGAAAGAGCTGCTGCGTCTCAGGATCGTACCAGTAGACCTAAATCTCGTCATCGGTGATGATCCTCGGCACGAAGAATGGGATATCAGCGGTACGTTGACGGAAATTTTGACAGACTTCGACGCAATTTTCTTTCAGCTCAGTGATCATCAGGTGAGGGACAAACTTGACAGATACACGCCGAATGTTCAAATCAGACGTTTGAATTTCCTGAACGGACAGATCAACAAAATCAGCAAAGTTGTTGTTTGTCCTTCAACGATCTTCATGTGCAAGCTGATGAATTTGCTCCACATTTCCTGAGGTGACTCTCGTGGCAGGTGTCCAAAATCGTTCATCGTCTTCCAGGGATGTCTTCCACTTCTGAAGCGCCCGTGGCACTCGAAACATTGCGTACGACCCATTGCCTTGTCATCTTAAGCTTGCCAAAGCACACTTGTTCCAACTTATGAGTATTTTTGCCAAATTTGGTGAAAATTTTGTGGCGGTGTATTGAACAGATTTTAACCAAATTTGGCAAAAGTACTCATAACCCTAACCCTAACCCTAACCCTAAAACCCTAACCCTAAAACCCTAACCCTAAAACCCTAACTCTAAAACCCGAACCCTAGCCCTAAAACCCTAAAGCAAAACCCAGTACAAACGCACGAACGATGTCATAAATAACGGTACCGCCGATTGTTGTTGTTGACAAACAACAGTACTAACCTTATTCAAGAGAAAAGATCCCATTACACCGCTGGAACTTGTTGTTTACATTCCACAGCAGTAAACGTTTTCACCTCAATAGACGTCAGTGATTGGTTGAAATTACCGAAATACGACAACTTTTAACATGAAATAACTTCGAATATAAAATTTTTTCTCTGTTTTATAAGACAAAATATACAAGTATACGAAGTTTTAAAGTGTTTCGGTAGAAAGCAGACTAAATAAAACGTAAATAAAGAATGGCGCCCGCTAAATCAGAAAGATCCTATATATATATATATATATATATATATATACATATATTATATATATATATATATATATATATATATATATATATATATATATACATATATATATATGTATATACATATACATACATACAAATATACATACATACATGCATGCTTGCATACATACATATACGTGCGTGCGTGTGCGTGTGTGTGTGCTTGTACGTGTGTGTGTATATGTGTGTGTATGTGTGTGTGTGTGTGTGTTTCACGTTGCAGGACTTGTCATGAAGTACCAGGTGAACAACCCCGACATCTTAACGCACTAACAAAACATTTCTTTCAAATCGTTCATTATTTATTTTCTTTTGTTTGGAAAGAGGATTTTATTTTTCTCGGAAATGTGTAGGTTCATTTCATAACCTATGCAAAATAATGAGATATATTTTTCTCTCTCTTCTATTGATTGACATTGTTTTGCTTACCTTCTCACCTGCAATACTCAAGTGTTTCTTGCAAACATCTCATTATTTTTTTGTTCATGTCTTATCCATGAAAACCATCGTCAGTCAAATGCAAATATACAAAAGAAAACTTCATTTTTAGACGAAAATAGGTATAAAAGTGTCTTGTTGTATAACGTGGTAGCTTGTCAAGGACAAAGATTTGCAGGGGAAAAGTTCAATAAAATGGAAAAAAAGTTCCCGAACTTTTACCAATTGACTGGCAACTCTTAAATGATTATATGCTGGGTTGTGTCGTGTATTCTATAAGAGTTCTCTGTAACAAAAGAATTCATTTTTATGTTGAAATTGTTGCCGGCCACAATATTGAATTTTAGAATGCTGATAAGAATCAGAATTTCCTGCCAAGACATTGATACTTAGTGGCTTTGGGCCCTAGGATAAAATCCATTTCCCATAATTTTCTTAGCAGCAAATGCAGACCGAGAGAAAGAGCATACAATCTTCAAGAGAATGACATTGAATCTCTGATGTCCTGCCTGTTTTTTTCTATAACTATAACCTCTAAGACTTTCTTTAAATCTCAGAGTAGACCGAGCACTGATCAACAAAATTGTTATTTTTTTCTCTTCAACGTCACCTTTAATGAACCCGTCCATGATTTCTTCTGTACTATTAGCAAGAAAGAATTGAAACTGAACACTAAGCACACATTAACATTAAACATCTATTCCGTACTGATATATCTTGTCAGGAATTCGACTGAAACGTTTGTTATTACTTCTCTTGACTGCTCTACGAAAATACCACAGCTTTTGCTTGTTACTGAATTAATGCTTGCCAATGTAGGCCACACTTAGTCTCTTCGAATTCTAATGATGATATTTAATAGACAGAGAAGAATAAAAGAGAGTGAGACACACTGAGCGAGAGGGAGAGAGCAAGAGAGAAAGAGAGAGATAGCGACAGATAGTGAGAAAGTGAGTGAGGTTGAAAAATCATAAAAAGAAATAGAAACGAATTCAGTTATGGAGCCATCAGGTAACTGACAAGTAGTTTTTGGTTGGTTTATTACTAGACGGGATCGAATCGTCTCGCACGAGAATTGATAGAGAAACGCTAACAATGAAATTTCTGGAATCTGCATATTCACTTGGCCCGTGTTCAAGTAAAAAAAGGTCTGCAGAATCATTCAGTGAGGCGTTTAATGTGCGAGTAAACAAGTTATAATAAGACAGTGGACTACTACTTTACATGGCACTGGTTGGTATCAATTACACACGTCAAGCTCATTACCTTTGTGAGTCAGGATAGTTTCGTCTTTTATGTGTTACATATGGAGAAGAGAGAGAAGGAAGAAATAAAGAAATAGCGAGAGATGGAGAGTGACGACGAGAGAGGGAGAGGATGAGTGAATGAGTGAAAGTGAGAAAAATGGAAATGTAGGCAAGTAGATGTATGTAAAAGATGAAAGAATTAAATGTAGATGCAAATATGTATATGTATGTATGTCCATGTATATGTCTCTGAGTGTGTGCTTCTGTGTGTGTACATACATACTCACATATTATATATACACATTTATATATTATATATATACAAATACATACGTATGTGTGTGTGTGTATGTGTATGAATCCTCACATGCTTGAGTGCGAGCGCACACAAACACACTTTCATATGCATACATATATTTATCTGTACTTCGTTTCTCTCTCTTCTCATTCCCATTCTCTCTCTCTCTCTCTCTCTCTCTCTCTGTTTCTCTGTTTCTCTCTCTCTCTCTCTCTCTCTCTCTCTCTCTCTCTCTCTCTCTCTCTCTCTCTCTCTCTCTCTAAATGTCCCTAAATCTTTAAGTACCTCTCCAAATCTCTGTCTTAAGGTCTTTTTTGTCGAACTTAAAAGTTGTTTTGATTTAGGGCGGTAATATCGGATGAGGCAGAGAAGAATAGAAAAAGGTAAAGGATGATACACGAAGTTATAAAACATAGAAGGATAGAATATTAGGAGGAAAGAGAGAAATAGTTGGAGAGAGAGGAGTGAGGTAGAAACACACATAGAATGAAGGGAGAGAAATTAGTGAAAGTGTTGGGTACGGAATAGACAAAGCGATAAGTAATTAAAAAAGATAAGAGTAAAAACAGAAACTATAAAGGCTGATAGGAAATATTGAATATATGTCTACAATTAGATCAGTAGCCATGTGATTATATTAAAGCTCATCATCATAATAATTTAAAGCACAGAGAGAGAAGTTAACCCTTTCTCAGAGTCACTAGGAGCCTCTTTACCTTCTCTTGAAGCGAATATCATTTCATTACATCAAGAATTATGATATTTAATAATATACCTTATTTGTCATTCTTTATTGTCTAAATCTATGCTTTTGGCCACTCAGTTATTTCTTGCAGCACACCTTTTGTTCTAATAATGTTAATGAATCTAAGCCATGCACGTTCTCTACATCTTTTTTCTTTCTTTGTGTATGTCTACATTTTATGTTTGTTGTAGTTAAGGTAGGTCAACTGTTGTGCTGATGATGCCTTTCGAGACAGAAACTCGTATCCATAGCTCTCTTTTTATTTCCGGGGAAAATAGACTGTCTGTTCATTAACAATATGCCAGTCCTGAGAAACTCGTGAGTTCCGATATTTTCTCTTCTTCTCACGCGGGATTAGTTATAAATGGAACAAAGCATTCGTTTATTTTTTCTCAAGGCAAAGAAAATTGAAGCAAATCAAATTTTTTTCTTGTACGGCATTTAATAACCCTTTACCTGACTTTATTGTTCAAATTCATACTTTTGACTGCTTTGGGTTATTTCTCTTGCCTCTCTTTGTCTCAAAAGATTAGATGTTCAAGTACTTTACAATATATAATGCGCTCTTAGTGCTTTGATTTCAGAAATTACATCTTCTAACACAATAAAAAGTTGATCCTACAGTGTTATAGGCATAGGATTCCTAGTACTGCATTAGTCAATATGTTTTATTTTTAAGAATATGTTAGCGATTCCACTTCAGTCATTTGCGAGATAAAGAAGAACGTGGAAGTTCTCACGTGCATTCGTGTTATTTACCCGTTGTTATTTAGCCTTCCTTCTATAGATACCCGACAGTCATATGCTCAATAATATTCCACTACTGACCATCGCACCGTTTGTTGAAACTTTATATTTTAAGATTAAATTATTTTCTGTAGCCTTCATTCTTTAAAACAGCGCATTATTGTTTAAAGGAGACTTGGTTGATATTTCCAGCTGATCGAGAGACAGCATAACTTTGTTCCGAGATTAGTAATTTATTGTGCTTAATGCAATCTTATATAACATTTATACACTTACAACCATGTCAGAGGCATTGTTTTGAGCAAAATGCTAACATAAAATACTGTGGATATGCTCAGACACTAGAAAGTCGCATAAATGTATGACAGTATTCAGATATTTTCAGTTGGAGGATTTCTTTTGGGATACAGTGAACGCGTTGCTGTCATTCTTTTCATGTTATCTCTGATAGTGAAAAAGTGCAGGCTTCGATTCGTGGAATGGAGGGTGAATTGTATCCTTGAGCAATGCACTTCATTTCAGTTTGTTCCAGTTTACTCAGCTGAAAGAAGTAACAGGTGAGTGCTGGTGCAATGCTCTCTCCCTCCAGCTGCTACAAACCGGATGTGCCACCCGGCAGAGATTGACAGTCACATAAAACAACTAACCAAAGTTTGGTACCTCTTACCAGGTCACATCCACTTGCGAGTGACGACTTTAGGCTGGAGTCCACCCCTGATTGAAAGGCATTGTAATCGTGACCATCACATAGCTTTGCATATCAGAGACTACATTGTGCAATTTATTGCATCATATTTAAAAATATAATTTGCAATTTGATAAAGATTTGGCAGCCTCTTCTACAAGATCGAACGATTATGAGGAGGCTCTTTCGTTAGCCTGTCAGTATTTTAAACCCTAGAGATTGTTAAGGAAGACTTTGATCTTTAACCTACCAGAGTCAATAAATCGACAATCAGAAGGAAATGAGAGTAATGGAATCGATTATGCCGCTCGTCATTATAGCTGCTGAGTTATTCTGGTCTAATGCATGAAATCAATCCTTTTGGAATTTTTCGTAAGGAATTCATGTTAATTAATTGAAGGTAAACACATTTAGCGTTAGAACATTTTAAAAGAATCAACGAAAAATCAAATATGTGATGAAATAAAATTAATATTTGTTCATAATATGCATAACTATTAATATTTTTTCATAGTCAAACACAGGAGAGAACTGGGAGCGGGTTTTAACTTCTCTGACTTCCATCAGGAGGAAAAAGCTTAGCGTTTGTATCCTACTATTACTGCAGGTGGCTTTGCTTGTATTATTCCTATAACCAGGAATAACTTCACTTTCTCTGATTCGGTTGGAGTCCACTTTGGTATTGTATTTTCTGGTAGAGTCTATTGAAATACTTTACTGCTATGACTGCTTCCTATTGCCTTACAAAAATGCGGAGGACTTACTAGAAGTATTAGAAATATTAGCAGAATACTAACAGTATTTACCTTGCTGTTTCACTCTTCTAATCTTCATAGATTCTTAAGTCGATATACGTAATTTTCCAAAAATATTAGTGTAAAAATATATTTATTGTTGACAGGGTAAAGTGTATTTTTGTCAACTAAAGGAGGAAACCTTTAAATCGCACTACTAGGTAATACATTGCATCTACAAGAGATCATTAAGTTCTGTTCACCTAGTAAACTTAACTATAAATTCCAGAAAGTTATTTATTATACACAAAGGGAGCACTGTATAAATTAATTTGTTTCTTAGATAGACAGGCAGCCGACATGACGGCGGTCGTTCGTGCAATCTAATTAAGAATATATATTCGAAACTGTTGATCGTTGTTGTTTTCTTGTTGTTTAGTCCCATAACAGCTGTGATCGCGTAGAGCTATGGTTACAAGAGCCATACATTCATTTCTTATTTCTATTGTTACAAAAGCCATACATTCATTTCCTTTTTTTTTTCTTTTCTGACACAGTACTACGTTATTCAATGCCTGCTTTCTTTACCAAATTTGGTAATGTGAAATTTGAAAAATCCGTTGCTGTCAGTTCGAACGACAATAAAAGATGTTTTATCGTTGGCTTGTATATTTCACCGATTTATGTAGTAGCATCAAAGTGAAGCTGACAAGTGTATTACCCTGAGGTTAATATTTCTTTCAGTTTCATCTTCCGGCATGGTCATGAAGACGCAAGGTATAGCTGACACTATTTATATATGACCAGGTGAATCAAAATACTATTCATGAGAGCAACCTTGATGTAAGTCCAGGTTTGCTATGTAATGCTGTTCATTCGCCTTCATTTGTGCTTAGATTTCATTAAAAGCTGATCAGTCCTACTTTCAGAGCTGCTTTTTTCTTCAAGGATACGCTAGCCTTCATTTGATTGGTTGCTGATTTTTACAAGAGCAGTCACCATTCTTGTATATACTTAAGACATCTGGCAATTTAGTAAGATATTGATATTCTAGGAATTCAGATTATACAAATCCTACCATTAAAGATGCATGGTCAGATTATGCAAATCTGACCATGCATCGTTGCTCTGTTTAATTCCGACTGCAACATTTGTAACTCCTTAAGAGTGGTTCCCTTCAAAACGTATGCTATTGATACAAGTGATCCAGCTATCATGCATGTCTCTTGAAGCCTTCTCGAAACCTCCCACTATCATCCCTATGTGTTTGCTTGCACTGTTGGTTTATGAGGAATCTCCGAGAACCATTTTCGCCATATTCGCTCTATGAAGACACATCTACGCTTGAGCTCCTCGCTGTCGGTTTTGAACAAATCAAACTTCCTTTAGACTAGGATAAGCTTGTAGAACATGAAGGGAAGTGAAATCTGACGGATCAAGTCTGTTGCTCTGTGCCAGAGAGAGAGTGGAATGTAAGAAGGATTCAAGTAAGTTGAAAACGGTTTTCTCTTTCTTAGACGAAGGAACAACTTTCAAACGGTAGATTATTATTCTTCGCGCAACAAACCAACTTATCCAAAGTATCCAAAGTCACTGTAAACTTTTTGGCGACACCTATTTTAATGTTATTGTTGATTAATCTGTCTCCTATGACAGAATCTGATTCCAACTCCATAGTATGGAGAAAAATCATAGTGCTTCTGTGATTACTTTTCAACAATATTTATCCGCCTGATTAGTTTAAATCTTATTTTCGTCATCACGTTAGGTTTCCTTTCATTTGGCTTAGATTAATCTCATCTACAACTGCATCATAATCCACGGGCTGCTGACAGCATTAGGGATACTGTTGTGAAATGTGTCCCAGACACAATTATAAACATGTCACCGTTCATTTTGTTTGTTTAGTTAATGTTTACACATTGTCCTCAATCATTTTCAGTATATTTGATGTTTAGACATATCTCTTCACAATAATCGTCCAAGAACTAATGTGGATTTATAGTGTGATTAAGTAAAAGATGATATTTGGATATCCTTCATTATAACATATTGCAAGAAAATGCTTGGAGATAATGTTATTCCGTTCAGACGATAACTTTAAAAAGCTGCATCAATTTACGATGATTCACAATTCTTATTTGTTTTCATATATACTTTAACAACTTTCCGAAAACTGATTTTCTCTTTCTTATCAGCATGTGGTTGCTCCATATTGCTGACACCTGAGATATTCTATAATTAATTAATTGTTTCTCTATTTCGATAGGTTTTGTTAGTGTGAGAGGAGAAAAATATCAACAGTTTTGGACAAAAACATTTCTACTCCTCAGTACATCCAAATACATTAGCACCGTTAAATATGCTTTCGATTGTCTACATGATCCTTCACCAGTTCACCTTTTTGGATTTTTTTTTTTTTTTCGATTTTATACCGTTCTGAAATTCATTCTGAAATATATAATTCATCAACACAAAGATGTAATTTTATAAGTTATGTCAACAACGTGGAAGGCTAAATTTAAACATTTTTCCTTCTTACATTCTTCATGCTATTTTACTGGAGTTGAAATTATGACAACCGCTAGTAGGCTTGCTACCTGGTTTATTATCAATTTCGATTTGTCTTTATTTGAATGTATCTTTTTCTTCCAGCTTCGAGTACAGATCTGCTTTGAATCAATGTCGGATATAATTTATCTGGATAACCTTGAGCATTATTGCTAAAGCCAGAAAATACAGAGGACGGGGTACAAAATGTGAGCTTTGTATTACTGAACATCATCCAGCCAAAAGATAGCATCTTAAATATTAGGGATGAAATCTCTTTTTGCATGCATTAGCAATATTTTACACTCCGACATTTCAAAGAGGAACCATCTCCTACTCCGCCGATCCTACCAGGATAGGTTTTTCCTCTGAACGAGAACATTAAACATTACACCATAAGAACTCCACACACAGAAAACGCATGCCCTCATGATAGACTCCCCCAATACACAAAACAAACGAAAATTACATATACCCAGGATATCACATAATATATACAAACTTATCATTCAGGAGATTCTTTTCCAAGAGTGAAACCCAGGGGAGATAATAATCCAAGAAGTGCTCCTCAAAAGTCGTCTCCCTTAATTTCTTGGTTTTGTTTACCAAAACATCTCATGAATTCTTGTTTTCTTTCTTGTTTTAATCCAAAATGAAGACGAACAAACATTTCTGTATGCGATCGGCTGGAAGAACTGTTAAGTTATTTTCTTCACATGAAAATAACTTAACGTACGTTTCATGTACGTACGTTTCATGTATGTTTGTATAGATAGTTTAATGTACACAGTATATTATGATAAACACGAGTGTATGTCATTTGTTTCCGTTTTGTTAGTATGGAACCTCTGCACTGAATGTCCCAACTACGATTGGGCACGAAGAATCATCAGGGAAGCATTTTATTGTACTATGTTTGAGAGATCAAATTTGAGTTGTGTCACATAACGCCAAGATGTGTTTCTTGATAACCAACTGTGGTTTTAAAAACCACCACAACGGTGAAACGTTAGTAAGAATAAATTATACACAGTTGTGATCATCATTTTTTTCTCCTCTGTATATCATAACCAGTACGGCTATTGAGTATAGCACTAACCAACTCAGTATACTGGAAGCAGACTAGGTAATAAGAATCTGTATCGAGCGCTAAATTTAACAGTAACAGTCGTACCGACAGGATATATCTACCTATCTGGCTGTCTTCCTCTCTATCTATCTATCTATCTATCTATCTATCTATCTATCTATACATACATACATACATACATATATACATATATACATATATATATATATATATATATATATATATATATAATATGCGTGTGTGTATTTGTACATGTATATATATATATATATGTATATATATATATATATATATATATATATATATATATATATATATATATATATATATATACATATATTTTAACGCACACACACACACTCACACATAATAGTATAAGTTGGTCTAGACAGTATCTTACTTCTCCGGATTTTCAACTGCCGTTTCAGAGTTTCATTAGACAAGTTATGACTGGAGATTATTTTAAATAATACACATAGATATCTTTAACCATACGTAATTGTATTTTATATTATTTAGTAACACTAGCAAATCGAGAATTTACCCAACTCTCTTGTCTGTCCCAACACAACCTCAAAATTAATAAAACTTATTCTGCTTTAAACGACTTTTCTTCTATAGATTACCTCTTGTTGTCTGTACTTTTCTATGCCTTCCCAAGATACGGCGGTTCACCGTCTGCAGAATATTTCGTTCGAAATTCTGTGACTGAGCAAGATTAAAGAGAAAAAGTAATTTGTAACGTTTCTTTCACTGATATCTATATTTCTGGAATTAAGTGATCTTCAAATCAAAAGTAGCCACAACATTTCTTTTATATTAATGTATTATCCTGAAACACATTTCCTGACATAGAAATATAAATAGTAGAAATAATACAAGAAGTAAAAATGGTGGACAGAAATATTGATTTCCGACTTAGGTTCAGATCCACACATTTATCGAAGAAAACGAATATACGACGAGGCGGTCATGCATTCTTTTATAGCATCAATCGTAAAAGCGACTTAAACAAAAATCAAAAATGTGCACCCAGTAGAGCTCACTCAGAACTTTTATCTCTTCTGCTACATCGATCACCTATTCTATTCAAAATAGTCACCTATATATATATATATATATATATATATATATATATATATATATATATATATATATATATATATATATATATATATATATATATATATATATATATATATATATATATATATATATATACTAGTTTCGGGGATTCGCTAATTGTTGTTATAGATAGATTTTAGCATTATTTTATGAATGCATGTCTATTTTGAATGTGACAATCATATTTAGAGTCGGAAAGTTCAACTAATGAAAGTTATCATATCTGACCACACACGCGCACACACAAACATACACATATATATGAACATTTCATCATTTCTGTCACAGTAATAAAAGTTTATATATTAAATAAATAAACTTTTAGCACCTGAGTTACTGTTATAATAGCCACACCTACTTCATATCTTACACACTTACACACACACACACTTATATATATATATATATATATATATATATATATATATATATATATATATATATATATATATATATATATATTTGCTTCATTTTTCATCTTCGACTTCATTGTTGTAGTTTAGGTTAGGCATCTCGGATACGAAACATCGTACCAAAATCAGTTCCAGCTATAATTTCTATAGAAAATCTGTAGAGACACCCCGAACAAGTGATGTAAGAGCACTGCTAACACACCAGAACACGGTATTGATTTATATAACCGTTTAATATACTTTATAGTACATTATGGTTGCTTAACGAAATAAGGTGTCGTTACAGGTCAATAATATATATATATATCTTTGTGTGTCTTTTCCGAACAGGGCTTGACAACCGGTGTCCGTGTATTTACATGGCGTGTAAACTAGCGGTTCGGCAAAATTGAACGATGCAATAAATGCTAGGCTGGAGTTGATTAAGCCCTTCTAGCCTATGTCAATGACCACAGTTCAATGATTTTAAAATATTAAAGAATAATACAAATACACACACACACACACATATACACATACATTGAGGTAAAAAAAAAAAAAAGATTGGTTACATGTGTGTTTTTCTGTGTATATATGATATATATGTGTGTATGAGTGCACATGCGTAATATTCAAATTGTTTGTTGGTGGTCTAAGTCTGAAAAAATTGAATCTATTGGTATGAATGTCAATCTAATTAATTTAATATGCTTTTGTGAGGAGAAGTTTCCGAAGAGGAGAGGTGTTTAGTTCACTTTTTCTATCTCACCAAACAGCTTTAAGTAATAACTTCTCCCAAATGTCGAAAGCGTCCTTTTATAAACGGCATAGCAACTTTAGTAATTTAATTTTTATACATAAGTGTGTGTGTGTGTGTGTGTGTGTGTGTGTGTGTGTGTGTGTGTGTGTGTGTGTGTGTGTGTGTGTGTGTGCGCGCGTGTATGTAAGAGGTGTGTTCGCCTACGTTTATATATGTGTATCTAGACTTGTGTAGATTACACACAAACTCCTACATACGTATTATATGCATATACAGAGAAAGAAAGAGAGACTGAAACATATGTATGCAAACATAAATATTTATGCATACATTCATGTACATTTACAAACACCCACATACACACACCCATACCAATCCCCATGTATATAGTGTGTGCAGTAGGTGGGTGTATGTATGCATTCATGCATGTATGTATGTATGTATGTATGTATATGGCTGGCCGTAGCCCTGAGGATACGACTTGAATACATTCCCGATATGTTGTAAAGTATTACAATATTACACCTAATGTAGGTAATTGATTTATTAGCTACTCTAATTGACACGAAATTGATTTCTCAAACTGTGTTTGGCAACTCACCAGTCTCTCGACCGGATGTTTTTCATTTAAGAACCAGTTCAAATACATTATCTAATTCATTGCGAAAATAGCCGGAATAAGAAATAACAAACTTTTCTCTGTTGTTAGCTTCCTCCTTCAATTAAACGTATAGTAATGTTGATGCTGTTAACGTTGGAATGGAAGAGGTGTTATATCGCTGGCCAGAATGTGTAGTATTCAGGTGTTGCCCTCAATGCTCTGAGTTCAGCAGCCGCCGGCGTTCATTTTACTTTCCATCGTTTCAGTAGCTATAAATCGAGAACTAAATATTTTCTAGTTCAACTCAATTTCCTTTAGACATTTGTAACCTCGTGACAGATATAGATAGCCTTATTATTACGCATATGCACGCTAATTTAGTCAGCAGATATTTTATCTTGATGTGCCAACAAATCTCCTGAAATCTCAAGAATCATCCTCAGGATTCTTGCAGATAATAAGACGGCACTTTAATGTAGGTCGACAGTGCGCATTTCAATTCCAATCGCTTTCAGTCTTTTAGGTAACATTTTGGGTGCTGTGCCAAGTGCACCAGTTATTAAAGGAATAATTGTTGTCTTGATCTTCCACTGTCTCCTCAGCTCTCTGGCTATATCTTGATATTTCTCAATTTTTCCAATTAACAGTGTCTTTACTGTTAATAGTGTCTCCTCTGTTTAGTAACCCTCTCTCACCATCCTTTCTTGGTAGATCGAGTCGGTCAGTATTGTTTTTAGGGCGGGATGCGTTGTGAACTCTAGTTCTTCTATCCAAGATCTGTAGCTCGTCCGTTGTCCATTTCAGAAAAGGAAAAGAGTATCTCAGTATGGACATAGACAATGTAATGGATTTAATGATGTTCCCTCCATTTAATTTTTCTTTCGAGCACCTCCCTAAATCTCCTTTTGTACTCTTTAGTGAATTTCTCAGTCATTTCTCCTGCTATTATCCAATGGACTTGCAACACTTCCAGATATTTGTACCCCTCATTATTCGACCGCGATCTAATGATGTTGGCTTGTGGTAGTTTTATGCCATCAACAGTTTACCTTCTACCCTCTCCTCATAAGTAGTACCGCTCATATAATTGCTCCAAGCTGCATTCCAATATATTTACTGAAAATTTTCACTGTTTGGATCAAAAGGTCTAGGTCTCTGTGACATTTTTGTACAGTTGGAGGTCATCCATATAAAGTAGGTGATCTATTCTCATTTTGGATTTGGTAGACTCATAACCAGGCCTGGATTTCTGTACCATATTTGTCAGAGGAATTAGAATAATGACTGAGAGTAATGGAGAGAGCGAGACTCCATGGAATATACCCAGGCAACATCATCATTATCATCATCATCATCATCATCATCATCCTTGTCGTCATTATTATTATTATTTGGGGTTTGTCTCAGATTCGATCTTAGGGACTCTGTGTATAGCATGTTATGCAGAATCGTATTGGCACGCTGGGCAAAATGTCTAGCGGCATTTCATCCGTCTTTACTTAGAGTTCAAATTCCGCTGAAGTTGATTTCTCCATTCATGCTTTCGGAGTCGATAAAAAAGTACCGGCGAACACTGGGGTCGATGTAATCGATTAGACCCCGCCCCCAAAACGTCAGGCCTTGTGCCTATAGTATAAAGGATTATTATTATTATTATTATGTTTTTTTTTCTTCTTTCTTCAAATCTTTTCCCATTTCTCGCCGAGTGTTTTCCGTACACCTAGGGCAGAGAAACGTTGTATGCATTCCCAATTTACACACGCAAATTCATAGGTAAAACATGTATTTAAGAAAAAAAAAATCATGAATGGATGTTGTTTTCACAGCGATAATGCTCTTCTTAGTACATGAGTCGTTCCAGTTAGCACGATTTTTTGCACCTCCTGTAGAGATGGTAAGCCTGGTATCATTTTCAAATAGATTTCAGTACCTTTTTTTATCATTCCTAGAGATCCTACAATCACTGGTATGGTAGTCGCCTTGAGGTGTATTATTATTATTATTATTATTATTATTATTATTATTATTATTATTATTATTATTATTATTATTATTATTATTATTATTAGTAGTAGTAGTAGTAGTAGTAGTAGTAGTAGTAGTAGTAGTAGTAGTAGTAGTAGTAGTAGTAGTAGTAGTATTTTCCAATCGATGAAATAAGTACCAGTTGAGGACTGGCGTTGATATAGCCAACTAGCCTATCTCCCCAAATGTCAGGCCTTGTGCCTATGCTAAGTATATTACAATATACTACACTGCACACTATAAAGTACTCTATTATATAATGAATCATCTTTAATATAAACTGAACTATAATGTACCTTAATATATAATATATACTATGTTGCAGGGTAGTATATCGTATAATGTATACTATATTATAGTATAATATTCACGATATTGTGGTAATACAAAATGTATGCTCTATTTGTTGTAGAATGCAGAATGTATACGTTATTAAAATGTAGATTAATAGTATGTTGTATAGTAATATACCATTGTATACCGTATTTTCTATTATGTATAATATATAAATTTTATTAATGCATAATGTATGTTACATTTGAAACATATACTATATTATAGTGTTTTATATGTGTAATATATAATGTATAATATTGTGACGCACTATAACACATAGTATATATTATGTTAATGTAATGTATAATAATGCTACTTTTATATTGCGTAGACTAATATATTATAGAATTGTATTACGTATAATGTGTATTACTATATTACAATGTTATACTGGGGTGTAATGTATGATATACAATATATTATAGAATATTAAAATGTCTAATGTATACTATTTTATGGTAATGTAATACAATCTATTTTATCAATTTCTGTTTTCATTTCCGTTTCCTTTAAAAATGACATTTATCTTCACAGTCGTCGTAAACATAAAATCATGTCAGATATTCATTTCAATGGAGAAGATTTATATAGCTACATCCTTTCTGTTAACATTTACATTGTACGACTAATTCTACTCTACTGAATAAAATCGAAAGCCTGCTCATTCTATTGCGATCATTTCTTAATTTGTTTTTGAAGCCATCGATGTGGAAAATGTAATGTGTTGATAAAAATGGTGACAGGTCAGAGATAGGTTGTGGAGATTTTGTTAAATGAACCTAACTTGATATGGGTCATCTACCACATATGATTAAGTTACTAGCTTTTAACAGATATTCAGAGTAGTGGAAAGTTTGTGCTGGAGATTTTTCTAGTTATCACGTTATTCATTGATATCCGTTTATGTGCTTATCGAATGTCAGTCTGTAGGAGCTCTAATCACTGAAACAATTAGATTCAGTGCATACATCTTCGATTATATCGGGGCTTTCATTTAAAAAGTAAAATATCACAGTGATAAATGAACCATATTCACGCACATTGAAAATGAATAGTAGATTCATTGACACCAAACTCCCCACCTACAGTAGGAAAGCTTCCGCTATCATCTCTACCTTTTCCCGTAGAGAATAAATACACTTATCTGCGCCATCTGTTAGGATCAGGCGCCTTTGCATTTTTTTTGTTCACTGGTCTCATATTGATAAGTACGAATAAATAAATCCAGATAAAAATAAACGCAATGGTCACGTAAACACAAGAGATACTAAATGCATTCTTGTTTGATGAATTTTGTGGGTAGTCACTGGGACGTGTTTTGTGGCACCAGTAGAATATTTTACTGATCACCAGCCCCTTTTATCACAGATCAATCCGTGATAAGCATAACATATTTTACATTTGAAGGTAGCATGTTATCTTGGATCAGTGATGAACAAATCAATCAGTGATAAATGAGGATAAATTTTCATCAATAAGAGCCTGGAAAGAATACTATCGGAAGCTTGAGATGCCTAAAATATTCTTGAAGCAGTAGTAGAATTCAAAAAGAGAAAGAAGTGTTACCAAGCAAGCAGATGGTAATGAATGGAATTATATGGCCAATTCATGCAACAAAAAACGAATGATGAAAGTAAAGAACGCTGGCTCTGGGTGACGGACGGAAACCTGAAACGAGAGACCGATGCACTAATTATAGCCACCCAAGAACAAGCCATTAGGGCAAATCTGATAAAAGCGAAGATCGACTAAACAGAAAGCAAGTGTAGAATCTACAGGGAATAAGAGAAAATATCTATTACCTCTTGACTAAGTGCATTAAGTTAGCACGAAAAGAGTATAACTGCAAGCTTAAGTGTGCAGGTAAAAGAGTGCATTGGGATATTAACCGAGTATGTGGTTTCGAAATAACAAGAAAGTAGCGTGAATACGAACCAGAGGCCGTAATAGAAAATGAGAATTCTACGATCTTATAGCAGTTCCTCATTAAGACTGATATACTATTTAAGGAAGAAAGCTAGATCTGCTCAGAGAGGACAAAATATTTTAAAAAAGTATAGGATCATAGTCTTTGCAATTCTTTATGATAACAGAGTCAATAACAAAGATTTTTTTTTTTTAATGAGAAACAGCAAGAGAGCTGTAGAGACTGTGGAAGACTAACAAATGATAATTCCTGTGGTAATCAGTGCACTTGGCACAGCACCCAAAATGCTACTTAAAAGACTCAAAGAAACTAGAACTGTGACTCATTGTCGACCTGCAGAAAAGGATCATCTTATAATTTGCAAGAATCCTGAGGAAGATTCATGAGATTTAAGATTTGTTATCAAACCTCACGGTAATATTCCTGCTTATTACATTAGCATGTACTAGCTTAATAATAATAATAATAATAATAATAATAATAATAATAATAATAATGATGATGATGATGATGATGATGATGATGATGATGATGATGACGATGATGATAATGATGATGAGGATGAGGATGATGATGATTTCGGCAATAGACTCGCGCGAAGTTCGGTATGGCGCTGGAATCCTGAAGTGGACAGAGGAGGAGCTAAAGGAGATGGACGGGAAGTCAAGAAAGCTCCTGAAGATGCATGGAGCTCATCATCCACGTACTGAATTTTTCTACGTCTAATGGTTCTGCCTTATTCAACATTATTTCAAAAGAAATCAAAGAAGAAAAATCAACAATATAACAATCAAATGGTATCAGGACAAATTGTTCTAAGAAATGCTAGACAAACTAGCCACACCTGGATATATCTCAGGAAACAGCAACAGCTAATTCGAATAGGCTATGGCACCCTGAAAACATAACTTAAAATAATGCGTCAAATGGTGTTATTTTTTCTAGACATAGCCTGAGCAAAGAAGGGTCAGTGCTTCTAGGTTAGACATGGCCCGGTGCGATATTGGCCAAACCTTATCTAAGTCGAAATTTTCCTTTACTTCTGAGAGCGATGAAATATAACTTCTGGAAGGCAACGAGCTGACAGAAGCGTTAGCACGCCGGGCGAAATGCTTAGCGGCATTTCGTCTGCCGTTACGTTCTGAGTTCAAATTCCGCCGAGGTTGACTTTGCCTTTCATTCTTTCGGGGTCGATAAATTAAATACCAGTTATGCACTGGGATAGATGTAATCGACTTAATCCCTTTGTCTGTCCTTCTTTGTCCCCTCTATGTTCAGCCCCCTGTGGGCAGTAAAGAAATAAGAAACGTTAGTACGCCGGGCGAAATGATTTGCCTTATTTTGTCTGTCTTTACGTTCTGAGTTCAAATTCCGCCGAGGTCGACTTTGCTTTTCATCCTTTCGGGGTCGATAAATTAAGTACCACTTGCATACTGCTGTCGATCTAATTGACTCGTCTTCTCCCCCAAAATTCCGGGCCTTGTTCCTACAGTAGAAAACAATTTAGTTTTTAAGTTTTTAAAGTACATAAATAGCAATAAAACTGTATATCGTTGATGAGCGAAGGTGTGTTGTGTAACGTGTCTGAGTTCAGATTATATAGGGACTCGACCTAATCAATGCAACCTAGAATTTATCTCTATGACCAAATTGAGGAAACATACATATGCTAAAATAGAGTTAGTCGAAAATATGTATTTTACAATAAAATAGTCAGAACTATACTGGCTGATGGATAGTTATATAAATTATATATGTGTGTGAATTGTATGTGTGTGGTGGGTGTGTGTGAGATTCATATTGGTTGAAACGAAGTAAAGAATGAAAGAACAGACATTTTCATACATAACTGAATGGAAATAACACATTTAAACATACACCAATACCAACAGCTTTGCATACATACATACATACATACATACATACATACATACATACATACATACATATACCTATGTATATATAATATATATATATATATATATATTTATATATATATATATATATATATATATATATATATATATAATTTTTCAAGCAACGGTTAGAATTGGTGAGTTTATTATTTATATAAATTTGATTATTTATTCAGATAGATATTGTTTTTACAATAGCGTCTCTTAAAGCTTCTCTTTGAAACTAGTATTCTTTGGATAAAAAAAAAAGAGGGAATATATATTGGGAGACAGACAGAGTGAAAGATGCCAAACGATAAAGATACCAAACAGAACGTAGCCAATTGGCAGAATCTATTTTCTGTATGTCTGATAGACAGGTGTATAGAGAAGCGAGAGAGAAAGAGGGTGAGTTTGTGTATGTGTGTGTATTTGTCCTTGTTTTTTTGTATGTGTATGTCTACTTTGTTTGTGTATGTGTCTGTATTTGTGAACGTATGGAAATACCAAAGACGATATGAAATAAATAAATAAATATCTAGTTGGACGTATAGATACAAAAGAAGAGTAGGGAGAGATAGAAAGAAATTGAAAAAGAGAGAGAGGGGGAGAAAAAGAGAAAACGAACGAAAAGATAGAACGAGGTAGAGACATCGAGAGAGAAAGAGAAAGTGTGTGAGATAGAACGAGAGAGAAAGAGAGAACGGAACCGAGGGCGAGAGGGGAAAAACAAGCAAGATAGAATGAAACACTGAGATAGGGAAAAAAAAGAGTAATCTATGATAAATATACAAATTACGAGAAATAGAGTGAGGGAGGGAGTGGGGAAGATTGTAGGAGAAGGAGAAGGAAGCGGCAGAAGATGTATTATAACAACATAAAGAAAGATGTATGCATCCATCTTAAAATAGAAAGAGTTCGTTACGTTGTTATCAGTTTTGTATTAATTCTACATATTAACTAATTTCAGACATCAGCTGTATTTCATAAGAGCAGTTCTCATTACTTATGACCTCCTGACACCAAAGTGGTATACTTACAAGTTTCACCCTGTCCTATATAAGGCAGCTGCTGTATATTTTTATATTTTTTTCCCTTACTCTTGCAACAGTTCGTACAGCAGCAGCAGCAGTAGTAGCAGTAGCAGCAGCAGTAGTGGTAGTAGTAGTAGTAGTAGTAGTAGTAGTAGTAAGGGTGAGGGTAGCGGCGGTTAAATCTCTTGATATCAGCGCTGTTGCTGTAGGAGCTGAGTTTGCTGTTTGTCCTTTATGCTTTCATTTAAGTAACGATAGCTGTAGTGTTTCATTATATAAATGCTCTCGTCAATTATTCGTTGTTATATCTGATTATTTCTCTTCCATTTTAGGTCTTTGTGTTTGTTTGTTAATGTTTTCCTGCAGTTTTGTGCTACCGTAGAGCAATAGACTTGTATACAAAGTAGAGCGTAGAACTAAATAATATATAGTTCAAACGGTGGAATATGTTTTATGAAGTGAGGTAAAAAAAAAAAAAGATTTCGTTTGCGATAATTCTTTCGAAAGAAAGAAAAGCATCGCAATGAGTAAAAGAATTGAAGATGCGATTTCGAAGGGTAGATGTAAAGCAGGAGAAAGAGTGAAGAAAAACTGGTATGTGATGGTATGTGTTCTGTGTGTCGAAGATTCTTACAAACAAGCTTTTCTCTCACTCACTTCATCAACTATCCCTGGATATCATTCATTTTCTTATTCACAAATTTACGCCCTAGTGTTAAGATCTTCATATCTCTCCTTCTCCCCTCTCTCTTTCTCTCTCTCTCTCTCTCTCTCTCTTCCTCCTCTCTTTTTCTCTCGCTCGCTCTCTCTTTCAAAGCGTTTTATTAGAAACGGAGGACTTCTCTCTTCACTTAAAACGTATATTCTTATTGTTTCGTTGTTTTTAAGTGCGAAGGTATAAACAAACCAACATCGACATTGGTCGGTCCGGGTGGTAGGCATTCGATACAGTGCATTAAGTACAACATGTGGAATGAAAAAGTATGTTGAACTATGGTGGCTTACTAAAATCCCTACCACCGAATGTCAAAATATTGAAATTAAACCATAAGTGATTTAATTAACGGGTCGCAGAATTTAGATACGATCTCTAATCTAGACTCAACTGCATGTATTCATACAACTGGTTTTGCCTCTTCACACCACCTGGTCCTGGTCTTGAAACGGTTATATGCACTGCTTCTTTGCATTAAACTTCATTATACTCATTAAAAATTTATGAAACAATAGTACAGGATTCGATTTAATCGATTGTGACCGCCCCCATATTTCTTTTGTAATTATATCTGTTTTTAATCAGTTTCATTACAGCAACAAAAATAACACAGGGTATCAATGAATATTGTATTAGTAATAAAATCTGTTTTGTTGTCATTCAGCCAAAGGTCAGTTCTAGTAGAACCGTGCCGTGGTTATAGACACTCCACTCCAGACGTAACTCGCCATCTTTTCATTATTTTTTCGTCCGTTTTGTCAGACATAATTTCCATAGGACTGTATTATCCAGTCGGTAATTATTTTAAGAGGTACTTTATGATTTATTATTTCAGAGAGATGAGATTAAACAGCTAATTTCGGTAGGCTGAGTCACCCGTAGAAGCTCTCGTGGTTTCCTTCTGGCTCAGTTAATTGCTTTCCTTTACATATTAGAGTTCAAATACCAGTGAGAGTACTTTTAGTCTTTCTAGATAAACATACCATTAACCAATCATCTGAAGAATAGTTTATCCAATTTCTGGCCCAATTCATTTTAAATTTGTAGTTTTCATTAAAACATATCATCATAAGAAACTTAATCATAAGAAACTTAATCATCAGAATAAATGCACATTAAAGAGGTTAGCAGAATTGATAGAGCGTGAGACAAACTGATTAGCGGTATCCCATTTGGATGCTTAAACTTTGACGTGAATTGCGTTTCATCCTAACGGAATCGATTAAATAAGGGACCGGTTTAGGTACTGGGGTTGATAAAGTCACCATAAAAGTTTCCATCCTTATAATAATTGAAGCTACGAATATACAATCACTTAATTAAATTCCATGACGTTATTGTGGTTGATACTGATTAACCATAGGTCAGCCCCGATTCATCAGACCTTTGATGCTCCACATGATTCTTCTGGACCATTATTATACAGTGTATCTTGGACTACATTACCCGGCATGCCTTCAGTTTTAATATAGCAAACTGTAGCTTGAGTTAAGTTGGAGTTACTATTTCGAAATGATAGAGATTTATTACAGAGGCCTCGGATCTGATCTAAAATCTCTTTACATTATCTTCAGGTAATGTTCCTCGACATATTATGCAGAAGTATCATACTGAAATTAATATTTTCTCCGTCATCTCCTATTCTCAACATTAACAACTATTAGTTGTTTTTATTATTTTTAATCAATATTGAAGGAGACAGATAACCGCTCTCTTTAAAATAATCCCCCTTTTATTTTATAATCAGGAAGTAAAGCAGTATTCGGAACCCTAAACAGGGACTCTAACCCACATGAGAAGGAAGGTGCAAATATCCTGAAATTGAAAGTCTGAAATTTGCTAAAGTTAGCCCCTGTGATATCGTTAAACTGGAGGACAGATTAAATCTACCGACTTTGTGAACCATGGTAAAGTTGATACTGAGAACGCAAAGATTTGGTACAAATACTGCATAGCGTTTGATCTGACGTTCTTACTATTGTTCCAATCTGAAGTTCTAGAATGATACCTATTAATCGCCCTCGAGAAGATGAAAAATGAAGTTGGCCTCGGAAGGGTTTCAACTCAGGATGCAGAGAGTTGGAAAGAATACTGCGAATCATTCTAACTGCTACATTAGCGTTTCTTCCAGTTTGTTGGTAGCTTGCAGTGTTGAATTCATTTCTTACTGCAGATGTTATAATATTCGTGTTCAACTTAGCTTACACACCCAATACATACTTTAAAACATCATCTTTGTTGTTATACCTTCCTATAACTGGCTCCCTCATATCATCAGCGGGTAATATATTTGTAGTTATGATAAAAATGCAGAGAAACTGCGTAAGCAAGAAATGCAGTTTCAATTTCAATTCGCACTCGTTTTATAACACGTGAACTGTTAATGGCTTACGGAAAGTAATTATCGTTGAATTATCTTAATTTCTCATTTCTTTTAACAAGTGAGATGTTTCTGTCTGGACAGAAAGAAAGCAAATTGAGCATTGTAGTTCTTTATCAACCTCACTGCTGGTTAATAGAATAATATAGCAGTTGTGAAATGGAATCATTTACATGCCGAATAAAACTGACGTTTGTTTTGGTGATTTCATTTCTATCGTGGGAAAATTATTTGTGACAGAGACTGGAGCTGTCGTTTCCAGAAGGACATTTGTCTTTCAACATAGCAGACATTGCCAAAGGATAAGTATCGGTGTAAAAGTAGGCTAAGACACAAGTTTGTTTTTAACATACATACCTACATGCATACATACATACATACACACATACATACATACATGTATGTATGTATATTTCTCCGACACCACCATTAGCAGAAAGTGTACCAGCTACTGCTATGTTCCTGATATAGCTCTTGTGAATGTCTTTTTTTTTTTTGCTAAAGTATTCTTATCAGTATGTGCGTGTGTGTATGTATATATATATATATATATATATATATATATATATATATCATTCAGTTATTTGCATATATTCAGACAGTCTCTAATCAATAAGTAATGACATTTGGTCTATTAAAAGTTTGTACTGTATACAAATGATGTATAGTAAGCACTGTACACCGCCACCTCAAAAGTTCAGTTACATTTTTCAGTGTGAAAGGTTAACATTTTCAGTTCACTTTTACTGGTTCTAGTGATAATAGCGGTACCAGCAATGGCAATGATGCTGTTGCTGTAGGTGATGGTTCAATAGAATTGATGGCGATATCAGTAATGTGCGGTGTTACATCTGCTGATGTTTGTGAGAGGAAAACCGGCTGGTAATATTTGTTTTGGCACTGGTCCCCTGCTGATAAAGGCTGCTGATGTTGACGGTGAGCGCGCTGGGAATGAAATTGTTGGTAGTGGATTTGATTTTGTTGCTGTTTGTTCCACATCAACCTATATTACACGTAATTATGATCCATAGCGTTCTAGCCATACCATCCTGTTCTTATAGATAGATGATTCACTAAAACTACTTGATCGAATAATCCCATTATATTAAAAACGATAGAATGTGTTTCGACAGTGATTTGGTTGCTATGACGAGCAAAACGTACGACTGCATTTTTCTTTCGTCCCAGCTCAACTCTTCTCAAACCTGCCAAGGAGATTCCAACCGTTACCAACTCCTCTTTTTATAATGTATCGGAAAACATATACAATAATATTTGTGATTTCAGGGAAATGTAACTGTTTTGTTTAGTAAAGTGACAATGTAGAGCGGTGGCTCTCAACTAGGGACCCACATGATCCTCGGGTGGGGTGGGGAGTCCAGATATGATTTTCTTGTTATAGTTTATGTTCAATTAGTTTGTTATGCTTCTACAATACACAAAATATATCAACAACTTCTTTATACAATTCTTAATAGTATTTAATTATAAAGATATAATAGGATATTTTAAAGCCATCATATGGGTATGGGATCCAGTAGAGTAAGATGTGAATAAAATGCAAGCATAGGCAAAGAAAGATTGAGAACCAAAGGTGTAGAGGATCGCTAATTAAACAGTAGATGTTATTGAAGCTCAAGAATATACCCAAAGGAGCAGGCCTATGACTAGGTATTCCAGTTATAACCATCTAATCCTTTTGATATCAAGCTCTACATTTTCCTAAATCTTCGTTTAAGATGATAGGGTATAATATGACAGATATTTGACTATCCTCCATTCAGGTTAGACAAATATGTAGAGGGTTCCTCGTTAGGTCAATGCTGGTACAGTAATGTTTTTGTAATAGGCACCGCTGTTTATTGCTGGCAGAGTTTAAGATGATGTCAAATTGTCTCTCCTGGTAATGATACTACCGAAATGATTATTATTATGTCTATCGTCATCCTTTATTGTTCCAAATCTTAAGTAGTTGCGGGTTATTTCTACTAAAATATATATATTGAATATAATGAACGTCTGCTTTAATGCTTGAAAATGTTGCCAAAATATATATACATGCATACATACATACATACATACATACATATATATATATATATATATATATATATATATATACACACGTCCTTATGGATTTCTAAACAGATATAAATAAATATAGATGTTCATATATGTGTGTGTGTGTGTGTGTGTGTGTGTGTGTGTGTGAATGTATGTATGTATGTATGTATTTGTTTTATGTCAAGTTTCATATAAAAGCAATTTAATATTAAAACGAAGAACTACTCAATACATTTTAGTAGAAAACATATTTAGTAACCTTTTAGAAAGAAAAGTTTGATAAATAGACAACCCCTTTCTTTCCTTCTTTCTTGCTTTCTCTTTTATTGCATTGTTTACCATAATTTCCTGTATGAATACCTCAATCACTTTGCACTTTACTCCTCGCTATCATTCGTTTTTAATCGTCCTCCCAACAGTCTTCTTCGCTTTAGCAGCTTCCTACGCATTTTCTTTTTCGCCTCGCGAACGAAACACCACTAACAACAGCGATGTCTACTTTTGGCATTGCTGTTGTTGCTGAGGTTTTCTGGTTGAGGTTGTGCTTGAGCATGTCTTTGATCTAAGGGTTTCCAGTCACGACAAGCTCGTTTTTCTTTTTTTGTTTCTTTGTATATTATTTTCTACACTAAGCACAAGGCCCGAAATTTTAGGGAAGGGGGCCAGTCGATTACATCTATCATAGTACGCAAATGGCACTGAATCTATTGACCCTGAAAGGATGAAAGGCAAAGTCGACCTCGAAATACCGCTAAGCATATCACCCGGCGTGCTAACGTTTCTGCCAGCTCCCCAGCTCATCGTTTAAGATGAAACTGTGTGAACAGAGGGAAATTCGACTGTTATGTTTAGTAAGTTTAAACACTGCACATGCTTCTAGTGCTGGTATATGGTAGATAACAACTTCAACAAGGCAAAACTTTACTTCTGTCTAAATTATATACCAATGAAAGAGATGTAACACAGTTCTCTAAGTGACAGAGATAAAACGCAAGCAGATCAAGCTCCGAATCTCTAGTGAATAAGGAAAACACACACACACACACTCTCTCTCTCTCTCTCTCTCTCTCACACACACACACACACACACACGCACACACACATACTCACATACGAGAGAAAACTGTTTGCAACAACAACTTCGTGTGATAACAGTCTACTTTAATTATCAGTTTTATCGGCTACCTGAAGGGTACAAAGCAATCCTGATTCGTTGCTAATTATAATGCATATTTTCATTAAATAGAACTGCTTTCTGTTATCTCATTAGGAACTGTGCAATGAATTATCTTAACAGTCTTTGAAGCAAACACCCAAAAGAGAAAAAAAAGTAAAAGGAATTACTGATACATCAAATGAATTGTATCACCCTTTGAGTTCTCTTTAGCATTAGATCTTCGTTTTTGTTGTGTTGTTCGCATTCAGAGCGGTGGGTGAGGCTAATAACCAAAGGAGAAAGTTTGTTATAACTAAATGGTTATATGCGTTGCCGACAAGCTAATAGAGAAAATAAAAGTAATCGTTACGTTACCTTAATATTATTATAAAGTGGCATAAGGGACTCAATTAAAAGAGGAAATATCTTTCCCCTTGGGTGAAATATCGGTGCTACACGTGATCCAAATGTGTGGAACATAGTATGATTTCTATTTCTAAACCTGTTTTCAGAATTAGATCATATTTTATTATATTTTTCTGTTACTGAATCTATTACGGCGGGATAAACTCCTAATAGTCACTTGAGTGGCTGTGTGGTAAGTAGCTTGCTTACCAACCACATGGTTCCGAGTTCAGTCCCACTGCGTGGCACCTTGGGCAAGTGTCTTCTACTATAGCCTCGGGCCGACCAAAGACTTGTGAGTGGATTTGGTAGATGGAAACTGAAAGAACCCCGTCGTATATATGTATATGTATATATATATATCTGTGTGTGTGTTTGTGTGTCTGTGTTTGTCCCCCCACCATCACTTGACAACCGATGCTGGTGTGTTTACGTCCCCGTAACTTAGCGGTTCGGCAAAAAGAGACCGATAAAATAAGTACTAGGCTTACAAAGAATAAGTCCTGGGGTCGATTTTCTCGACTAAAGGCGGTGCTCCAGCTTGGCCGCAGTCAAATGACTGAAACAAGTAAAAGAGTAAAAGGCGCGCGCGTGTGTGTGAGAATGTTTTTGGTGATGGCCATGAGAGCTAATTTCCTTTTCTTTTATTTAGGTCCATAACAAAGTTGCTAAGGATGAGGACGAGAGAAAAGTAAACAAAAACCCGCCCAGTATTTAATTATGATTATTTTTTGTTGTTGTTGTTGTTTTACTGTGATCACGATAATTAATGTTTATTTATATGAACATTCGTATAAATCGTGCCTTGACATAGATTCGTAACTGTTGTATGGAGTCGTAGGGACGTCGTCGTTGCATACAACATGAGATGAATATCATTTTTGACTTGGCAGTGCAAGGCCCTTTCTAATGCTTATCAACGTCAATCTCTTCCAGATTTCGAGACAGAGATTGACAGAAACGAGGCATTTGAGAAAAAAAAAAGGAGTCGTCTCCAGTACAGCTCCGATATTTCATTTGACAGCCGAAAAGATTAGAGCCAAATTTACCTTCAGTGTGGTTTGAAGTGAGTCGGAACGATTTCCACAGAATAGTCTATCCGACACTCTTAAGGCTCTACTAATTGACTACCTAACTATCGTATTATATCATTGGGCATCAAAAGCTTTGTCACCCTGTGTGACTTGGTTTATAATCACTTTATACCAGTGAGTTACGTTGTATGATGTGGTTAAACGTGTAGGCCACGAGCTGGCAGAATTGTTAGTATGCCGTACGAAATGCTGAGTGACATTTCTTCCGGCTTTAACTTCTGAGTTTATATGTCACCGAAGTTGACTTTAAACTTTTCTGGGGTTCATAAAATTATAGAATTTCAGCTAACAACATTTCAGCATTTGTGCCTTTGGGTTAGAATAGTGTATAGTAAATAGGGACTGTAGACCACCGCTATCAGTTGAGTAATGATAAAATACCAGTATTTAATTTTAAATCTTTATGTTCTGAACTCAAATCTTTCAAAGGTTAAGACTGCATTTCATGTATAAAGGACCAAATAAAATAAAGTATTATCCACGTAATGGGGTCTTTATAATTATTTGTTGCCCTCACTCGCAAATGCTTGATACTGTATCTATTTGAAATGTTATCACATAAATTTTAATAAACTCTTTTACTCGTTTTAGCCTGCAAACTGTGGCCGTGTTGGAGCACTATTATTATTGTTGCTACACTTTTGATAGTCCTCCATATTTGATGATAGAATTCAAAGTCGCTGCCCTCATTTGCATTTCTTGCATTGAAGTAGGTTAATCTGAAATATTTATTATACAAATGACACTACCATTATATAATTTAGCGTTGTATCAAATTTTATTGTAAAGCAATTACAACTCTATAATTTATGTTTAACGATTCAACATAAAAGTATATATTAAAATAAATATTCAATTAATTCTAGGTAAAGTGATGGCATAGTCATATTATTGTCGCAAAATAGTTTCTATTTTCCATTTGTCACCATCTGATTTATTTTAAGAGCACTGCAAACCCGCACTTAGTTTCTTTCGTCTTTTCTTCCTTGTTATTATTATTATTATTATTATTATTATTATTATTATTATTATTATTATTATTATTATTATTATTATTTGAAGTGAAATAGATTGGGTCTCTCATTTAGTGTTTAGCTGGTCAAAGAAACTTCAGCGATGCCTTGAAGATCCATTGGCTTTAGAATATAAATCACCTTCCTGAGTGAGGACACGTGTCCTAGTGGTTTCAGTATTGCATCTCCGATCGTAAGGTCATAGTTTTGATTTTTGATGGTGCATTGTGCTCTTGAGCAAAAGCCTTCATTTCACGTTCTCCGGTCCTCTTAGCTGCGAAAGAGTTCCAGCAGTAACTGGAAAGTTGACTCTACGATGGAGTCAACTGCATCTCATTCGTGGTGGATGGGACTTGCTCTAATTTAAGTCCCTTATACGCCAAGGAAACCAGGCTAAGTTGGCATCAGTGTTCCTGGGGTACATGACAGATCTAAGTCTAACTCTATCATTTTCTTTGACTCAAAAGAATTAAGACATGGAATGTCAGTTGTCTTGCCAATGCTAATTACGTTTTTATCGTAGGATGAAGTGAATCAGTAGGATTCCTTACGATGGAGGATCATATGATATCGCAACATAGAAATACGGAAATACGTAGCATTCGGCACATTAGTGTTTTATTGAGGAAAATCTCCATTATTCTAATGACGTATTATCGAACAATTATAAAAACTAATTAGCTTCGTTCCTTGCATTTATTAATCAATTTATTAAGTAATTGGTGTTCTGATATCAATTTATAAACTATGTTTGAGAAATTATTATACCTGAAGATATGCGTGGCTTGTTATTACCGTGTCACGGTTTCGATTCTCAACGTATTCATATCAACACTGGTTTAGACGTTTGAGAAAGTCATAAGCATTACACTCTCCCTAAAATATCAAAACTTTGAACCGAGCAAAATAGGACCCGATCGCTAGACCAATAGATAACAGAAATAATAAAACGCTTAACCAAGCTTTTAACTTAAACTCTTTCATATTAATTCGAAATTTCGCGAACTCTTCTTTACTTCTGTATGGCCAAAACAAGAAACAGTGATATAATCATGATGCAAATTGGAACATTAAACATATTGGAATTGTACATGTTAATAAGATTGGATTTGATACTTTTGATATTGAATGCATTGATGATATTGGAAACGATGATGTGAATATTATAGAAAACTTTTAATAGACACACGATTCATTATAGCTTTATTAGCATATCAGATAAAGCGGTTAAACTTGCTAATATAAGTCTTTGTAGTAAATTACTGTTTGCCGAAAATATATGTATCGTTTCAATATATGTTGAAATAGTTTATCTTCTATTCTATGAAACAATTCTTTGCCACCGAAGTAATGAAGATGTTTGGACAAAGCTAAACAAGGATTGGTTTGCATAATATTCGACTCAAATGACATTCTTATTGATTGACGGAGCCCAATTGTCAATGATAGGTTTATTGATCACATCTCTCCCACTAATAACAAACAAGTTCATTAGTCAACAACTGTTTTCCTCTTGCCAATAATAGCAGTAAGACTAGCATTTATTTCTTCTACAATATTTGCTTGAAACCATACTGGATTACAATCAATACTGCGTCAAGAACGTGCATGTTTCCTAAGATAAGGTTAGTAATCGCAAAACAATTTATATGGAAATTTCAGTATAACAAAAACTAGATAATTTTCTATAATAAGCTACATACATTTATCTTTTATACATTATGTACGACATATTAAGTTTAACCTTGTCATGAATCTTCTCGTAATAAATGCACTTGTTACTTTTAAACCATTGTAAACAAGGGACTATTTAACAATGTAAAGCACCTGTTCATCGTTTTCCGAACAGGATCACTTTCGTCACAATATCCCATTAGACAAAGAAAACTATTTGATCTTAAAATGAAAACTACGTAGCCCCAGAAATATACTCGATGCTACATAGTTGGAAAACATTTCCTGAAAGCGTTCTTTAATTCACGAATTGTCTTTTGCAGAAAATGCGCGCGCACATGCCCACGCGCCCACACACACACACGCACATATACAGAATAAGAATGTGTTAAAATAGAAATACAGGTTTGCTTCGTTTACTTTGATTAGTGTAATTTCAGTCTATTTAAAACAAAACAAGATTGGGGTGCACAGCAGAACGTAGGGGTTGACGAATTGTTCCGAGATTTACATTGTCGAGATACAAACCTTTTCCATTAAACAATTACAACTGAACCTGTATGTTGTTTTGCATTTTTCCTTTTTGTGTTTCTTAAGCAAATATCAACTATGAATGGATGCTACAATTGAATCTATGATATTATACGGTAATGTTTCAAAAATATAACGTTTGCAGTGGATATCAGTGCACCAACATTTCAGTTAGTTTAAAGGAACATGAATATGGTTGTTATTCATGTGATCTCTTTGTTTCTGCAGTTGTAGCTATTTACAGAGACAATATCAAATATTTCTGCAATGCATGAAGGGATGTTTGAATCTCAACTAAAGATGGGTGGACAAAACAGCGATAATACGTGAATAGGAATGAAAACAGCATTGAAAATGTTGATGTTTACCCCGAAGGTTAATTCTTATTGAACAAATCTAAGATTAATTATTTCCCAATGTTAACTGAGAACAATTATGGATGTTTAGGACTGCTTTATACCACGTATCCTTTCATTTTTTTAGGTTAATGTATGTAATTTGAGAATGATGTTACTTCTATTTATAGCAGGTCGAACGACGGTGTAGAGTCTCCCTCGTTAGCCATATGACACTAAAAGGACAATGTTGTATAGTAAGGTATTTCTTTCTCTAGCTACCAACACTGTTCTCACATAAAAACCAGCTTATCTGCTTCCTTGCCATAACGATATTAAATAATTCTTTTCCTTTCGTTTAATGGAAATAATTGAAGCACTAGATAAGCTCTTATTGAGGAAGCATACGACATACCGAGCATGACCTTCCCGTCTTTCGTTTTCAAGCAGTATGTATTCAGGACTGCATGATATATTGTTCATTGATCCTTTTAAAATAACAGTTAGGGTTATTTCAGAAAGTGACTCGAGCTCCTGCACATCGCCTCCTTTGTTTGGCTTGATTGCTGTCTTGAGTAATATAAAAGACACTATTTCATTATGTAGATAATGAAATATAATAATTTTTCTTGTTCCTCCGTTACATGTCCCGTCCGTAACGCTTCCAGGTGATTATTTGAGGAGGGGATGGGAGGGGTGAGAGAGATGGTGGTGAGTGAAATGTATAACCGAAATATCTTATAATAATTCTGTTCGTTCCTCCGTTGCTTATCTCTTCTGTAACACTTTCACGTGATTAGCTGAAGGGAAAGGCGAAGAGCGAAATAAAACGGAGGGAGAAAAAGAGGGTAACGCGAGGATTGAGAGTGAAAGAGGGAGAGTGATGTGTACTAAGTCGATAAAATTGTGCATAAAGTATATAAAGTGTATATATAAAGTGTATTAAGTAATCATCGTATTCCATTTTCTTTCACTTTTCAATGATTAGCAGATGAGTGACTATCTTTTGACGCTTTCAGATATTTTGGATAAAATTTTCAGAAATAACCCAATACGTTTACTATTAATTCCGTGAAATATTCACGGGACCTGATAGTATTTATTATTACTCTTATCAGCCCAAGGCTAACCAAATTATATGCACAGTCATTCAAGTTTTAGCTCATCATAATACTCGTACTGCAAATTTAGTTTTAGTTTATCTTTATTGTCACTCCAATTTTAACGCTTCTCTAAACTCGTACTCACACTCCAGTTTCAGGATGTCACAATACTTGTACAGTCATTGCTGTTATACAGTGTTTCCTCCTCCCGGTTTATGTAGTCTTAACAACTGTATCACTTTGATCTCTAGCAACTTAATTGCATTCGTGTAGTAACATAGGCCATAATGCCCAATAGCAACAGCAAAGATGATAAGCTAGTTTGAACATTACACTATTTCTATGTCGTATTATTACTAAATATTGATACCAATGATTTACAGTAACGTTTGGCAATCCTTCGATTAGATTATCCTCTATTTCTTCTGAAAATGGACGGCAAAATTCTGGATGCGTATGATTTTCAAATCATCTTACATAACGCTTTCATATCGTCATGTGTTTAAATATTCCATGTGAATGACAGGAAAACTATAATCCTATAAACCCAACGAAATGTTGCCATTTTCGCTATTTATTTCTGAATTACTATATAGTGTACAACCGCCGTCGGGTTAACTCATGACAATTGTGTGAATGTGCCTTAGATATAAAACAGCTACTTTATCGCTAGTTGAAAAAGATAAATTTTACCCGGATCCGTTAAAATGATCATCAATAGGATGAACGTTAACATGAATATCACCACTATGGCAACTACAACGATGAACGCGTCAGGTGTAATAAATGATATTGAACCATCTACGTCTCTAATCGACGTTTTCATAATCTAGACTACGCAAGTATTCTAACTAAAAGATAAATACTGACTTGTTGACATAGCTGTCCAGGAGCTGCCACACGGCCAGATACAGAGACTGGTCAAATATTGAAGCAAATATCAACAGAAACGTCCCACAAAACCCTAAATACCTCAACCAAAAGACCGTTTGTGTCAATAAATTGCAGACAATGATGTTTGGATGTGTACAAACGTTTGAGGGGGAAAAGAATTTGCTAGAAGGCCAGTTTACATGTTACACAATCACGTAAGTAAACATCAAGTAAACTCTCACGCACACACGCACACACGCGCGCGTAGAAGGAATAGACAATGTTCGTAAGATAAGCGGTACGGATAAACCGTTAGTAAGCTGAGTTCGTGACAGGATTTCGATTCTTGATTGATCCTATTTTATTTTATTAAGTGTCGCTAACGTCTTAGGAAGACATCAAAATTAGCAAAGCGGTAAAAATATGCCTTTTGATATACAGACACAGTTCGGTGCTACTTTAGCGTGCGGTCTACCGCAGTATCCTTTCTACGCTGTGAAATTACTTTGAGCGCGCGGTCTACCTTTTCTTACCCTCTTAACCTAAGTTAATTTTACCTATTATAATACTGTTAAAGGATTTCTATAGGCGTATAATTTTTACACAGGAAACAACAGTTGCTTTTTTACAAGAAAGCAATCTTCTGGATACTTCACAAAAAGCAGACCCTTGTCATCGATGTGGTAGCGTAATGCAAGAACAACGAAAAGGTGACAGAAGTGGAGAATGCCGGCCCATATTTCGCTGTCTTCGAAAAGGGTGTCAAACTTCGCGTTCTATTCGAAAGGTAACAGTGTTGTTGTTATCAAACAATAGGTTGCACTGCAATTTGAGTTTATGCGTGATTGTAGAGCTGGTGTTCTTTTTCGTAATGGAGATACCCCTGAATAAGGCAGTGACTCTAACAGGAAAGTCTTCCAGTACGATAAATGACTGGTATGACATGCGAAGAGAAGTGTGTGGAACCAAACTTTCTCATCGTTAACGGAGTGAGATGATTAGAACAAACAACAGCCCCATTGAAACTGACGTGGCAAGACTTGCTGGTCGACGGAAATGCAATCGTGGGAGACTGCTAAATGGCGACAATGCTCTTCTTGCTCGTAGATGTACAAAATAACAGGAACCATGGACGTAGAATTGATGGTCTTAGGAGTGAGCGTTTCCAGTCACACGTTGATCAATTTTGCTAAAGTATAAAAGGGTGAGAAAAGGTAGATCACACGCTAAAAGTAATTTCACATCGAAGACAGGATACTGTGATAGACCGCACGCTAAAGTAGCACCCACAGTTATTTCCGTTTTGCGTTCAAATCACAACGCGGACGTACACTTTACCCTCTCATTATTTGGGAGTCGATAAAATATAGTACCTGTTAAGTACCAGGAGCTATTTACTTGAATATAGCCTCCATTTAGATTGGGGATGTTGCACTATTGATAGAAATCAATATTATACATCAATGAAGAGCAACAAGCTGACAGAATCATTAACACGCCGGGCAAAGCAGTTAACAGCAATTCATCCAACTTTACGATTTGAATTCATATTCCGTCGAGGTCGACTTTGCCTTTCATCCTTTCAGAGTCAATAAAATAAGTAGTAGTTTGGCACAGGGTTCGATGTAATCGACTAATCCTTTCTCCCGAATTTGCTTGCTTTGAGGAAAAATTTGAAACCAATATTGTACATCTTTGAAGGTGTTATATTAACCGTCTGGCAAATACTGGGGTAAATTGAATCGACAATACCAACCAAACAGTGTATGATCTTTTATTTAAGTTAGACATCAATATTATACATATCACAATTTCATTATGTAAAAACCAAATATTTCCGCAAAACTAACATAAAGATATGAATAAAGCATTGTTGTGGATAATTGGGTGTCTTTATGTCGTATGTCGAGAGTTATCTAACTTGGTGAAGCTCGTCGATTCCTACTTATAAAGCATAGGAATTAAACACTGAACTACAAGCTAGTGAAACATTCGCCAATTCTAGAGCGCTGTCACGAGAACAGGCTATTCTTAATATGTGGAGCACTTTTACTGTCAAATCGATTCCACCCTGTTATAAAGTACCATACGTGTTTGTGTTTGTGTGATTGTGTGTGTATGTGCGTGTGATTGTGTGCGTGTAAGTGTGTGCGCGCGCGTTTGTGTATCTGTGAGTGTGTGCGTGTGCGTGAGTGTGTGCGCGTGTTTGTGCACGCTTGCGTGCGTGTGATCGTTCTCATCAACTTCATAGCGTCCTGTAAAGTTTTAACATTCCATTAAGTTAGATAAATGATCGGTGTTTAGTGTCTTTGGATTTCCCGATGCTGCTCGTAACTTGAAAACAATGAGTGCGGTGCTTTGTAACATGGGTGACGTTCGGTCAAGTATACTTTTGATTTAACATCGTTATTCTATATGAGAACTTCCAAAATATTTATGTGATCATACATAGAGCAGTTACAATCCAACTCTTCATGGTGAAAACTATCATGCCCGGCGGACAAAACCGTAACATAGAACACTAATTCTGCAGCCACTGAATTCTACAGTGTAACGCATGTATACTCGCTTCATTATGACTCCACGATACGCTAAGCAATCTTTCAATAACCTTCGATTCTTCTGAGTCCGTTTATCCTTTTATTGTTTCGATATATTTAAACGAACTTTGGCACATCTTTTATCTAATCTTTTATTTGTTTCAGTCAATGGACTGAGACCATGCTGGGGCACTATTTTGGAGGATTTAGTCGTACAATTCTTACTTTCTTTTTTTAAGTGTGGCACTTATTCTGTCGGTCCCTTTCACCGAACAGCTAGTGTTATGGGGACACAAACTAACCAACATCAGTTATCACGCAGTGGTAGGGGACAAACAAACACAAAGATACTCACACACGCATACAAGCATGCACATTACACACACACACACACACACACACATATATATATATATATATATATATATATATATATATATATATATACATTAAAAAAATTATATATAAAAAAATTTTTTATGATTTTTCCCCGTAACTTAGCGGTTCAGCAAAATAAGACCGATAGAATAAGTACTAGGCTTACAAAGAATAAGTCCTGGGGTCGATCTGTTCGACTAAAGGCGGTGCTCCAGCATGGCCGCGGTCAAATGACTGAAACAATTAAAAGAGTAAAAGAGTAAATATATATATATATATATATATATATATATATATATATATATATATATATACGACAGGCTTCTTAGAGTTTCCGTCTACTAAATCCACTCAGGAGGCTGTGGTCGGCTCGATGTTATAGTAGAAGACACCTGCAGTAGAACTAAACCTGGAACCATATGGTTGGGAAGCAAGGTACTTACCACATAGCCAATATATATATATATATATATATATATATATATATATATATATATATATGTTTGGTTCAAATGTACACACACACATACACACATGTAAACGTATAAATACAGGGTGAGGCAGAGAGGACAGGCATTTTTGAAATGGCTATTACTCAGCCCAGGGGAAGGGACATATGTCCGAGAGGTACAATTCGGTCCGTGGTGTCTTAGCATTTCGTTTTCTTTTCAGATGAAGTCATGTGTTTGCCTACGACAGTTACGTCAAGAATAACGAGTCTGATGTGAATTTCGGTGCCACTTCAACATTCATCAAAATAAGGTTGTTCTTATCCGTAACACAATTTTGTGTTGGATGAATGCACTTCGTACATGAGGTACACTTATAAACAGGAGACTGGTGGGGGCGCCACGAACGGTACGGATCCTGGAAATGTGGAACGCGTTAGACAAACTTCGATATGCAGTCCGAATCGTTCTGTTCGGAGGCATTCCACTGAACTTGACATCGGTAATCGATCGCTAGGTTGTATTTTGCATGAAGACCTGCATTTCCACCGGTACAAATTGGTGGCAACAGTTGAAATCATGGGATTATGCACAGCGGTTTAACTGCATGTCAGATGGAAGCTGTTTTTCAGGCAAATGACAACCTCATTTTGTTAATGAGTGTTGAAGCTCATTTTCATCTCAATGGCATGGTAAATCAACAGAACTGTCGTTATTGGGCTCCTGAAAATACGAGATAACTGCACGGAAGACCACGGCATAGCCCAAAAGTGCCGGTCTGATATGCTGTTGGAAAAGTTGCCGTCATTGGTCCCAAATCTTTTGAAGAAAGTAATGGAAATGCCGTTACTGTGAACTCCGAGCGTTACATCGAGATGATTAACAACTTGTTTGTGTCTGAATTACGACGAAAACGTATGCCTGTTCGACGTGTGTGGCTTTAGCAGGAAGGGGCGACGGCCCACACAGCCAGAGCATCAATAGGCGTTCTTTGCTCTCTCTTCGGTGACCGCCTTATTTCCAGGTTGCTGACATTCCTTGCCACACCCCCTGGTCCCCTGATTTGTCTATGTTTGATTATTTCTTGTGGGGAAATCCCAAGGCACGTGAGTATGCACATAAGCCCCGTAAATTGGACATCTTCATAAAGGGAGCTATTCCCGTGGAAGTCGCCCAAATCGATAGAGCCATGCTGGAGAGAATGGAGGCCAACTTCCAAGAACGCTTTCAGAAAGGCATCAATGAAAACGGACACCACATGATGGATGTTGTTTTCCTCACTTGGTTTTGACATGTGTTAATTCAATACAAAAGCATCGATGTCAATAAAATTTGTTTGCTACTAGAATTAAGGATTTTGTGAATTTTTCAAAAGCGTCCATCCTCTCTGCCCCACCCTGTACCTACATATATCCTTACATTAAAATCATTATAAAAATGTATTTTTTCTTTATGATAGTGTTTGTTTCGAATGGAGATTAAGCTGCTATTTCGAGAAGCTCAAGCAACTAGATTGGTCTGCTATCTACACGGCCACTTTGCAGCCCTTCGGATCAATATATTTATTATGTTTCACTCGGCAAGTCAACTTTCTCTCCTTATATCTGCTATCCTGTTTCCTCATCTCCCACTTTCACTATCGTACCCTATTTCTTATTCACTTTAATCCCTCTCTCACTTTTACTTCCTCTCTTACATTCCCTCTCTCTCTATCTCTCGCTCTCTTTCTCTTACCCTTCTCTTTCTCCACCTCTGTCTCCCTCTTACTGCTAGCACTCTCCTTCCTATCTCTTGTTCTCTTTCTCCTTCACTTTCTCCATCTTTATATTCTTATATCCTTTCGTTTTTTCCCCTTCTATGACCATCTTTTGTTTTTCTCATTCCGTCTTTTTCCTTTTCTTCCTGTCCGTCTTCGCTTCCCTTTATTTACGTCTATCTATGATTGTAGCTTACCTTTTGTGTTCTCTCTCTCTCTCTCTCTCTCTCTCTCTCTCTCTCTATCTATCTCTCTCTCTCCTCCTCCTCCTCCTCCTTTCTTAGTTCCATCGTTGCTTCCTTTCACCCCCTTCTTTCTTTAATCACATTTTACTCTCTGTCTGCCTCCTTTCAATTGATAGTTAATCTTTCTTTCACATTTTTATTACATTCTCATTACTTTCGTACTTTCTCACAAGCTACGCAGTGCTTGTTCTCTTTATGTACTTTCCCCCATTTTCTTCATTGTTTTATTTTTGTGCTGTTGATTTTTTGTGTCTTTTGTCTCTCCTCGTCTAACATTTGTTTTAACTCAGTATTGTACAACTGGCACACGAAAGCTGACACATTGTCACTCTCACACACACACACAAGTCCCACAAACAATAACGCACACATAGACATACTGCTTACACACACACACACACACACATACACACACATATAAACAAATATATGTGTACCTGTTAGTATTCCTGTATATTTCTCTATACATAGACACACACACGTATATATACTTAGCTATATACTTACATAATGTATGCGTATATATGTGTGAACCTGTGCGACCATGTCTGTTTCATTTATGCAATGATCGATCGGCCATGTTAAGAAAACGCAGTCGTTCACTTTACAGCACAAGTCCGTCCGCCTAAGCTAATGTTTCTCTTCAAAGTCTATTGTACCAACCTAATTGGTTTATTTGTTGGTTATATTCTTATACTTTTATTAGTTTATTTCCCTAAACAATACCACTCTCATTCCATTTGGAGAAGGACTATGTGACTGAGTACTGCCAGTTGCTGTGTGTAGGACTCTATATCTGTCTTTATGTGTAAGTTGCCGTGTGATTGGGTTTGCAGGCATTTACGTATACATCACACATATGTGCATGTGTGATGTATACGTGCATAATATTCTATATGCGTGTATATATGTGTGTAACTGCATCTGTGAGCGGATAAGTGTATATTTTTGTAACTGTGTATGCATAAAGATAGATAGATAGATAGATAGATAGATAGATAGATAAATAAATAGATAGATAGATAGATAGATAGATAGATACATTTCTTTTATTAGCCACACAGGGCTCAATGAAGATGGGACAAATACAATGTAGAGCTTTTCTTTTTGGGAGGGGGAAGGAAGGGAAAAAAAAAAAAAAAAAAATTGGTGGTGTCGATCAAAAGGGATCGTAGGAAGGGAAAAAGGGACAGTTCGATCAAAAGGGATCGAAAAAAAAGAAAAGGAAAGGCCGATCAATAGGGATCGTGTATCACACAGTAATGTTCTCGTGTAAAAAGAGGGGAGGACAGTTTAGGTTTAGCCGTGGAAGGAAAAGCCCACGGAAAAGACCACGGTAACCTTGGTCAATATTCTCATTGAAGAAACTATAACAGTAAGTGACTCTCTTTTGCCTTTTTGTTTTATTTTATTTTTTTCTTGTTCATAGGGTTATGCTCAAGATGGCTCCGTCGTTCACACGTGCCATCCTTGCTACATTCACCCATCTTTTTTTGAAGCATTCACTAGACAAGACTTCCCTTTCTACTCTCAACTTCCTCTTCAGGTGATACTTGAAGAAGTTGATGAGAGATTGCCCAAAGAGGAAAGTCTTTGTCTCTAGACCTTTCAGACGCGTCCACCATACACATTCTTTCGCCATAGCCACAAGTACGATGAAAATAGCTCTTCCTTCCCGTTTGAAGGAAGGAGGCGCGACAATATTCACGATAGACTCGGCTGATAGACCGACTCGTCCCACACGCGATAGCAGTTGTTCGACGTAAGCCCACAGCTCGGAAATGGTGGGACACTGTACGAGTGCGTGCAGAACGGTTTCGTCGCTCTGCCGGCATCTCGGACAGGTCGGCCCCGTGTTTCTCGAGCCATGCCTGTAGAGCTTATCCCGAACGGGTAGTGCTTCTCGATAGCACTGCCAGGCCAGGGATCTCTGGAAGTTGTCCATAGGTCCCGGCCCGAAGGTCGTCTTAAACAGGCGGGTCAGGTATTCCTCGTCGACGCCCAGGTTCGCCCCGAGATCGTCGTCGTACCTTCCCTCCACTAATCCACTATAGAATGCGTTAGTTGTGATGCAGTCGCTCAAGGTTGACCCGGGTTGTTGGAGTTGCCGAAGAGCAGCGCGACACTCGCGGTGCCATTCGCCCTTCCTCGGCCTCTTCTTGATCCATGACTGCAGTTCGGTCATGGAGACGAGCTGCGGGAAAGCGCGCCGCACAAACGGTGACCACACCTGTTCACCGCTGTCTACGTAGAGCCGGAGATGTCGCAGTCTCAGCGCGTGTCTGCGCATCATCAACCACGGCATGCCCAGTCCTCCTTTTAACGGGTGTTGGCAGCAAACGGATCGCCTAACCATCGGAACGCTTCCTTTCCACAAGAAGCGGAAGAGGATGCGCTCCAGTTTGGTGATGGTAGGGTCGGGACAAGGAACGACGGTCAGGCGGTAGTAGATGACGGACGCGATGTACGTGTTCGCCACCTCCGCCCGACCTTTCAGGGAAAGCTTCCTCTCGGCCCATTGCCGGGCTAGAGTGGCCACCCTTCTCGTTATCTCGTCCCAGTTCTTCTCCGTTTGGAGGTCTGGACCAAACCAGACCCCGAGCATCTCAACCGGACCGTCAGTCCAACGTCCCACGACGGAGGCGCTACTTGACGGCATGGGGTTGCTTCTCCAGGTGCCGAGCCGCAAGCCCACTGACTTATCCCGGTTGATTTTCGCTCCCGTTACCGCTTCGTAGTCTCTCAGTGTCTCGCCGAAAAGCTCGATGTGCTTTTGGCTAGACACTATGACGGTGACGTCGTCCGCGTATGCCGACACGCTCGTCCCGCATCCCAACTCTCGCGGGATGCCCCTCAGCGTCGCCAGCTTCCGCAGTAGTGGCTCGAGAGTCAACACGTACAGAAGCGACGAGAGGGGGCATCCCTGACGGACCGAACGTGCAATGTCGAAGGGTCTTGATAGATGCCCATTGACGCGAACTACCGAACGGATGCCTCTGTACAAGGCAGCCATCCAGCCGCGGAAAATGGGACCGAAGCCGGCTGCCATGAGGACAGCCTCCAAGTATTGATGGTCTACCCTATCGAAAGCTTTCGATTGATCTAAATTGATCAGGGCCCCACCTATGCCAGGTTCCTTAACTACCCTCTCTATGATGTAGCGCATCAGATGGAGGTTGTCATGGATGCTCCTGCCCGGCACCGCGCACGGTTGCGCCTTGCCGATCAGTTTCTCGATGACAAGCGCCAACCGCTTGGCCAACACCTTGGCCAAAATTTTCAAGTCTGCATTGAGCAGAGTGATGGGCCTAAAGTTATCTATGACGTCCCCCTTGTTTGGATCTTTCTTCAGCAGCGTTACGGCTCCTGGACTCACAAAACCGGGAATGCTCCCGTTTTGCTGCCAGTTGCAGTACACCGCCACCAAGACGTCTCCAAACAAGTCTGGCTTACAGTTGTAAAGCTCGTAGGGCAGACCATCCAAACCCGGAGATTTGTCCCTCGAGCATCCCGCCATCGCGTCCCTCACTTCCGCCGCCGTGATGGCACCTTCGCAGCACTCCGCCTCTCTTGCTGAGAGTCGTGGCAGGCTGTGCAGGTAGGCACTGAAGTCCACCCTGCGTTCTTGCTCGCCATTCGTCCCAAACAGTCGAGCAAAGTGCCGCTGAAAGGCCTCACACATTTTGCTTGGCTCGAGCAGTTCGCGCCCCTGTTCGTCCACCAGAGACCGAATGGTGGCTTTGTTGCCCTGTTGCGCCTCCGCCACCCGGGCCTCTCGTGCGGCTCCAACACCTTCGTTTCTTAGAGCACGCATCCTAGCCCTGACAACGCACCCTTCGTGTTTGGCGTTGAAGTGTTGGTCAAGGGCCAACCTCGCCGCCAAAACGTCGGATGCGATGCCACTTCTAATTGCCTCTTCTAGCTTCTTAACTAGTTCACCCTCTACTCTGTTTCTGTCTATGGCTAGTGCTTTGCTATACCTAACCGCTTCTGCTTTTATTGCTCTCTTGAGGGCAAACCACCTTTTGTTATTGATGATGGCTCCTGTCAAAGCCCTCTTTACTAACGTGCTAATCCGGTCTCTGAAAACTGGTCTCGACGGGAAAGACGCGTTTAGTTTCCAGTAACCGGAGCCCTGCCTATGTGTCTTATCTAAGTCTAGCGTACACGTCACAAGTTTGTGATCCGTGTAGCTGACTATGTGAAATTGTGGACACCCTATGCTATCTCTATCTACTCTCCTACACAGTATTCTATCTACATACGATCTCGACGACCCGATGCGGTTTGTCCATGTCCACATTGGCGCATTCGGGTAATCGAGTCGGTACCTGTCAGACAGTTGAAAGCGTCTGAGCAGGTCTTTGAGGCATTTGCATCCCCGTCTATTCCTATCTCTGCCCACATAGTCTAGATGCGTGTCCAAGGTAGCATTCCAATCCCCCACTAAAAGTAAAGGACGAGACGTTCCTAGGAATACTTCTAGACGTCGAAAGAAATCCGGCCTACCTGTTAAAGGTGGTGCGTATACTGATATGAGTCGAAAAGCACACCCATCGCTGCCATCGACATCCAGAACAACCAATCTACCCTCCGGGTCTATGAATACTGTCTTTACTTCGAGATCCAGACTCTTGCGAAAGAGTACCGCCGTGCCACTACCGCCCATTCTCGGCAGACAGGGAGAAAAATAAATGTTAAACTGTCTGCCAAACATGGACGATAGGGCCCGCGGATCATGGAGTCTGGTCTCACTTATGGCTATGATTTCTAGTTTATGTGACTTTATGTCATTTAGGAGGTACCCTTGTTTCCAAGGGGACCCCAAGCCACGCGCATTTACACAACCAATCTTGAGCATCATTTTGATTTGAGTGTTAAAGTTTTATAAAGAGAGTCACTTACCGTTTGAGAGTTTTTGTGTCTCCTCCTTCGGGTTTTCTTCGAGGAGATCACTATATAGTTTTTTCGCCAGGTATTTTTGGCATTTGCCAACTGCCTTTGGAAAAATAGATTTTAGTGTGTGGTGCAGGGTTGGTGTTATGCGTAGTATTTTGATGTGTTCTGGCGGTGTTGTGTATGGGTGGTTGCTGGTTTTTATGTCTTCGTTTGTTATGTTTGTTTTTGTGTTGATGTATTCCATCAACTCTGATTTTTTTGTGTTGATGGCAGTGAGCATTGTGTGTGTGCTTGCTTTTGGGGTTTTGTTGCTTGAGTTGTAGTTGTGTGTGCTTGTGTTGGTGTCTGGAGTGTTTTCGGGAGTTGTGTATCTCCCTGCTTTGTTTGTGTTTGCTTTTCTTTTCTTGCTCCTCTTCCTCCTTCCTTTCTGGGCTATTTGCCATTCCTCATTACTTTCATCTTCCGACGAAGGTTCTGAGGAATCGGAAGGGGGTAGGGGCAAAATTGTGAGCGTCTGTGTGTGCTTGTGTGAGTGGTTGTGTTGCTGTTTTTGTTGGTGCTGATGGCTTGTTATTTGTGTGAGGTGTGTGTGATGTGGGGGAGGGGGAAACAGTCTTGGAATTTTCTTTCTTTTCCCCTGCTTCCTCACTTGTTGTTTTTGCAGATGCTGTTGTCTTCTCAGTTGCCAGTGTTGCTTGTGTTTCTCTTGTTTTGATTGTTGATGGTGGTGTTGGTAGTAGGGTTTTTTTTCCGGGTTTTGGTGGTTGCCCTTGTTGCTTTTTTTGGTTGGCGGCGGTTGGGCAACTGTCCTTGAGGTGTGCCTCGCTGCCGCATACATAACAACGTGGCCGCCTTCCTTCCACCACTACATATAACTTGTGGTCCTTTGCCAGTTGGATGTGTGTGGGGATCTTTTGGCACTCCTCTTCAGTGATGTGGAGGAGGACTTCGACTTTTTTTCCCCCTTCCCAGTTTTTCTCCTCTGCAGTAGCAATTTCTAATATATTTGCCTCCTCCATTTCGAGGCATATAGAACCTACTATCCACTGTGTTTCCACTTGTGAAGGGACATTCTTTACTGTCACCTTCGTCACTCTCTGTCCAAGATAACTCGGTATCATCACCAAGTCATCTGTGTGGAGAGAGAGTGTTGAAAATTCCTTCGCTAACTGTTCGCTCTTAAAGCGTACTAGGACCGTGGCAAATTTTCGTCCCCAAGTAACATGACTTTGAAAGGGCCATATCGGTTTGAGACAAATCTCAATTTTTTGGGTGGAGAAATTCTCCGGTCGCTTCGTTTTCTTGTTGATAAGTCTGTATGATATGTGCTTCTTGTTTGTATTTTCAATAATTGCTTTTGGTATGTGTATTTGTACAGTGTCACCTTCTTTCGTGAGAAGGGATTTTGTGTCATTGATTTGTTTTTGGGTGAATGTTAATATTGTTCTTTTTTCTTTCGTTGCATCGGCAAAATTTGTTTTTGTGATGCTGGCAGATATGTTGTTTGTGGCGTTTGTGGTGTTGTTTATCTTGTTCGTCTTGTAGTTGTTGATGGTGGTATTGACAGTGGTGTTGGTACTGCCAGGTTCAAAGGTGGTGGTAGTGGCGGCAGTTTGTCGAAGTAGTGGTGGTGTTGGTGTTGAAGGTCGGTGTCCTGTTGTTGTTGCTGTTGTTATTGTCACTGGTAGTAGCAGTGGTGAGGACAGTGGTCGTGTTAGCAAGGACATTTGTGTCGTTGTCGTTGTTGTTGCTGTTGTTGTTGTTGTCTTTGTCGTTGTTGTTGTTGTTGTCACTGGTGACGGTGGCAGGCAAGACTGCTGTAGCAGCAGAGTTTGTACACGTGATGGTGGTAGTGGTGGTGGTTGAGGCAGCAGCAGTTGACTCAGAATCATTGCTCTTCTTCATCACTTGTCTGCGTTCATGCGGAACGGCATTAAGTGTTTTCGCCTCTGGCATTAGGAGCGGGAAGTCGGCCTCGTTGAAAACCTTAGCCATATTCGTTTTAAAGAATATGGCTAGGAACGAGGAAGATATGTTTGAATTTTTGGAAATAAGGCTCTAAATAGAGCTATTTCCGATTTGAAAAATATATGTTCACGAAGTATTTTGTGTTATACACAACTTATACAAAATTTTAAAGCAAAATAGGTCTTTTAAGAGGTGAAAAATGCAACTTACATGGGAGCCGATGTGTCTACCGTCCGTCCATGATGATAGATAGATTAGATAGATAGATAGATAGATAGATAGATAGATAGATAGATAGATAGATAGATAGATAGATACGTAGGTAGGTAGGTAGGTAGGTAGGTAGGTAGGTAGGTAGGTAGGTACATACATACATATATAGGTTCATACAAAAATAAGAGGAATAACCAGCAAATGTGGATTCCTAAATGCTAGAAATAGATGCCGAATCATCTAACCACGAAAAAAATATGTTCTCAGTAGAAAATTTAGCGACACAACAGACTGTAAACGTGCAAGACAAATGAAAAAAATACTAAATTAAACAACGACTAACCTACGTAGCATGGTTTCACCTGTTAAAACTTACATAAGTAAATATGTGCAGGATCGTCAGCGTGAGTCTGTCCATTTGAGATGCAATACACAGAACTAGACACAAGCCATCCACCCGTAAGTGAATACGTGTAGAGTTCTGCGAATTACATCCAGTGTATCCTTTCAAAATGTCTTCAAATAGAAGGGTAGAGAGGTAGATAGACAAAGATAGAGAGAAACAGACAGACAGACAGATAGTCAGGCGGATAGATAGATAGATAGATAGATAGATAGATAGATAGATAGATAGATAGATAGATAGATAGATATATTAGATAGATAGATAGATAGATAGATACATTTCTTTTATTAGCCACACAGGGCTCAACGAAGATGGGACAAATACAATGTAGAGCTTTTCTTTTTGGGAGGGGGGAGGAAGGAAAAAAAAAAAAAAAAAAAAAAAAAAAAAATTGGTGGTGTCGATCAAAAGGGATCGTAGGAAGGGAAAAAAGGGGCAGTTCGATCAAAAGGGATCGAAAAAAAAGAAAAGGAAAGGCCGATCAATAGGGATCGTGTATCACACAGTAATGTTCTCGTGTAAAAAGAGGGGAGGACAGTTTAGGTTTAGCCGTGGAAGGAAAAGCCTACGGAAAAGACCACGGTAACCTTGGTCAATATTCTCATTGAAGAAACTATAACAGTAAGTGACTCTCTTTTGCCTTTTTGTTTTATTTTATTTTTTTTCTTGTTCATAGGGTTATGCTCAAGATGGCTCCGTCGTTCACACGTGCCATCCTTGCTACATTCACCCATCTTTTTTTGAAGCATTCACTAGACAAGACTTCCCTTTCTACTCTCAACTTCCTCTTCAGGTGATACTTGAAGAAGTTGATGAGAGATTGCCCAGAGAGGAAAGTCTTTGTCTCTAGACCTTTCAGACGCGTCCACCATACACATTCTTTCGCCATAGCCACAAGTACGATGAAAATAGCTCTTCCTTCCCGTTTAAAGGAAGGAGGCGCGACAATATTCACGATAGACTCGGCTGATAGACCGACTCGTCCCACGCGCGATAGCAGTTGTTCGACGTAAGCCCACAGCTCGGAAATGGTGGGACACTGTACGAGTGCGTGCAGAACGGTTTCGTCGCTCTGCCGGCATCTCGGACAGGTCGGCCCCGTGTTTCTCGAGCCATGCCTGTAGAGCTTATCCCGAACGGGTAGTGCTTCTCGATAGCACTGCAAGGCCAGGGATCTCTGGAAGTTGTCCATAGGTCCCGGCCCGAAGGTCGTCTTAAACAGGCGGGTCAGGTATTCCTCGTCGACGCCCAGGTTCGCCCCGAGATCGTCGTCGTACCTTCCCTCCACTAATCCACTATAGAATGCGTTAGTTGTGATGCAGTCGCTCAAGGTTGACCCGGGTTGTTGGAGTTGCCGAAGAGCAGCGCGACACTCGCGGTGCCATTCGCCCTTCCTCGGCCTCTTCTTGATCCATGACTGCAGTTCGGTCATGGAGACGAGCTGCGGGAAAGCGCGCCGCACAGATAGATAGATAGATAGATAGATAGATAGATAGATAGATACATTTCTTTTATTAGCCACACAGGGCTCAACGAAGATGGGACAAATACAATGTAGAGCTTTTCTTTTTGGGAAGGGGAAGGAAGGAAAAAAAAAAAAAAAAAAAAATTGGTGGTGTCGATCAAAAGGGATCGTAGGAAGGGAAAAAGGGGCAGTTCGATCAAAAGGGATCGAAAAAAAAAGAAAAGGAAAGGCCGATCAATAGGGATCGTGTATCACACAGTAAAGAAAAATATGGAACGCTTCACGAATTTGCGTGTCATCCTTGCGCAGGGGCCATGCTAATCTTCTCTGTATCGTTCCAATTTTAGAATATGTACCGCCGTAGCTAAGATAGATAGATAGATAGATATATTAGATAGATAGATAGATAGATAGATAGATAGATAGATAGATAGATAGATAGATAGACGTGAATGTATATATAAGTGCAAGCGTGCCTGCCGTTTCGCATCATATTCTCAGTTTAAACAGTGACGTTAGGTTTTTCACTTTGTAAAATGTTCCCGTGGAAATTGGTCACTTGTAATTCAGAAAATTTCTTCAGAGTTACCCACAGCGTGAGTATAGTTGAGAGATATCACCTTCAACTATACCAACAGAGCAAGTCTTTGAAACTAAATCAATGGCAAGTTGATTGATTTATTTGATTTGTGGAACGAACCCACAATCTTATGTAAGAAAATTGAAAAGAAAATCAATCAGAAGAATCAAATACAGATCAAAATCTGCTTTTATATCAAATTTCCTTAATTGTTTGTCTCCTTAACGGTGTGTTTTTCTTCTCCTTCCTTTGCATAAACACAAGTTTTAAGAATTAAGAATGAGAATGTTGGTGCTTACAGCACTTGTGTTAATGAAGTCAATCGTAAATGGAAACTTGATTATAACTTTACTTCCCTCAAAATTACGTTACGCCTTTTAGACTTTCTTGACCAAAAATGAGTTAATACTTGATGTATAAGCACAAAGCTAAAGATTCGTTCACAACTTCTAAATACATGATGATGAACAATTATTATTATTATTATTATTATTATTGTTATTATTATTATTATTACTATTATTATTATTATTATTATTATTATTATTATTATTATTATTATTATTATTATTATTATTATAGTTTTTATTATTATTATTGTTATTCTGAAAGACTCTCGGACAGTTCTTAATTACTAGTTATTCTTTACTTGAAAGCAGACAATAACAAATCACCAAAGGTTTCAAGTAGTGCCTTCTCCTGTAACTCAGAGACAATACTCTCCTTAGAATGCGAGCTGTACCCAACAATGCTGTCTTCTGGATCACCTCGAGCCTGACACCAGCTCCAATATTCTTAATATGTTTTTCAAAGCCCTTGGAAACTGCTCTTAATGCTCCAATTACCACCTGTATCACCATTACTTTCCTCATGCCCAATGACTTTCCTATCTCGTCCCTCAGTGGTTGGTATTTCTCAATCATTTCTGTTTCCTTACATTTCACTCTCGAATCGCCTGATATTGCAACATCTATTATCTTTACTTCTTTTTCATGGATGAGCACGATATCTGGTCGTCTCGCCTCTATGACTTGGTCGCAGTGTATGTTAAAATCCCAGAGTATTTTTTATTGTTCGTTTTCCGCTACTCCCTCTTGCTTGTGTTCGCACTATTGTTCGGCTCTCTGGAGGTTTGCTTTACCGCACAACAGCCAGTGGACATATCTGACCACATTGAAATCAATTTTAACTGATATATATAAGTTGATATTATATGTGACTATTACACGCACACATATATACACACACACGCACACACACACACGCACACACATATATATTCTCTTATTGGTTTCAGCCATGCAGCTGCGGTCATGCTGGAGCACCACCGTGGTCTCGCTGTTTTCCTCAGGCTCGAGGTTTTCACATCATATATATAAATATATATATATATATATATATATATATGTCCTACTGGCTTCGCATTTTGCTAATCATGAGTGGGAAATTGTTGGAAATATTGCAATTTTGAAGTATCTTAAGGGCTTTTATCCCATGTTGATTGCATTACAATTCACATGGACTAAAAACCCGTTAAGATACTACAAAACTACGATATTTTCACCAATTTCCCAGTCATGATTAGCAAAACCCGAAACCGGTAGACAAAATATTCTGTCTTATAAAAAATATGTAAATTTACCTTCTTTTGATATATTTTTTACTACAACTCCCCACGTGGGATTTGAACGAAACTCTTCAGCTTATCCATACACAGTTTAAGACGACAGTTGAAAAATTTTAAACGCCATATTGGCTTATAGTTTTCATCATCTACCCTGATTGTTGCCTGGATTATTCTACTTACGTTCATCACTGTTTTAAATTCCATGTTTATTCTGACTTAATCTGTATTTGGTTATAGAATATGTTGTGCTCCATATGTACTCATATTATATCTTCGCTAGTCCGTGCTTGTTACGTGATTCATTATAGTGCTGCTTGTTCTGTATCAATATTAGTTTTTTCTTACACATTTCTCATGTATAAGTTCCTTTTCAAATAAGTTTATTTGGTTTTGTATTTTTACAAATTTCTCTTCATGTGCTTATTAATTTTAAGATACTCATTCGTGCCTGAATCTCAAGATTGCTTTTCATACAGATACGGCACGCCGAGACCGTAACGCATTAATTTGGACGTAAAAAAACCCTTTTTCGTAGCCTTCAAGTGTTTGGCCAATTCTTTCGTATGTATTAACGTTATTCTGACATAAGGAAACAATGAGAATCCGTTTACGATACAGTTTCATTGCTTAAGTTATATTACTGAATAGGCTTCGTGTGTATTTATTGATTCCAAAGATTTAGGGGTTTCTGTTGCCATAATACAAAGATATGAATAAAATGTTTATACACTTTACAACTTTAATTGGAATCTTTAATACATTGTAAATGTTCTTAAAAAACAGAGTGGTGGTCTTTTTTGCAAAGGCGGAGTAAACAAACAAGATGAGAGAAATTAACAGAAAAATTAACACTTAACGTATGTCTCTGACTATGTGTTGAATGCCTTTGATAATCTTCTACAAATGTGTTGCCATTTGTAAGTTAATAACAGGATTTTTAAAAAGACTGTTTTTCTTTGAAGTTTGAAACATACTTAAAAAACAACCTCGAGTGAAGAGCGTTTCTTTTTAAGCTTATAAATGTTAATATTAACAGCAGATTTCGTGGTAATTTTATCAATTTCTATGTCCACCACAATATATCCACTTCCTTACAATTTTCGTCGTTTTTCTCTTTGTTACTTGTTTTGTCGGTAAATTCATTATGCTAATTTCTGTTTTTCTTCTGAAATACGAAGAATTTTTCTTTTAGTTTTGTATTTTTCTAATTATTATCATCACTCGCACCATCATCTTCATAATCATCATTATCGCCATCGAAATCATCATCATCGTAATTTTCTTCATAATTTCAAAGTTGTTATGTCAGAAGCAGCAGCGATGAACGAGATAATTGTGTAGTTACCTTCCATTACGCGGTGGTTACATTTCCCCTTAGTTCACCATGGAGTCAATTAAAATAGGAGTCAGACAACAGAAACACTTCTCTTACAAATTTGTAATTTGGAGGCCATTTCTAGTCGACCTCATTCGTGTTGTTTAACACTAGGTCAAACCTTTTCCACATGACTTGTGTTTAAAGTCATTTTCCCTGTGATCATCCTGTGTTTTCCAAAACATCGTACACACGAGCACGTTATTCCTAGAAGAGGTTTAACCGTTATTCCTAGCATGCCGGTTGACTGCATAGCAGGTCACATGGTCGGATATCAGCGTTTGTCTTCCCTTTGCTTTTGAAGACCTACAGGTAAATGCGAACTCAGGAACTCAAGACAATAATAATGTTAATTAACAGCGTATTCGGATTTTATATCAGTGTCTTATAACTCTTCAGGATAGATATTTGCAGCTACATGATGTCCGATAACAAGAGTTGTCATAGTGAGGTCAGTATGTGATCTCTTAGTATGGACATATTCAGCTGCGTTTCTACAATAATTAGCGTTTAAGTTCCTTTGTTGAATCTGTCCAGCTGCCGAACATCTATGTGCAAAAATATAATCGGTTGTATAGGACAACGAACGCAATAATTTTGCAAGTCATATTTATGTTTATGTTCCACTAACATTTCGCTCTCTTACTTATTACAATAAATTCACACGTCCATCATGAATTCGAATAAAACAAAAGGTGAGGTACCAGTAAACGGTACTCAACTTCAACCAGTTTACTTAGAAGGAATATCGGTAGAATTTGTTCTGTGAGAACTACCTTGTAACAACAGGATATATATATTCATGTATAGATTTTTCACGCTATCACTATCACTTAAAGTATAAAACATAGATATAAGTGCCAGATCTGGGGAAATAATGGTGCATATTAAGTATTCAGTGTTTATATATATATATATATATATATATATATATATATATATATATATATATATATATATAGAGAGAGAGAGAGAGAGAGAGAGAGAGAGAGAGACAGATTGTTTTCTGCACACTCTGATTATATGTATATATAAAGAGAGAGACAAGAGGGAGACAGATACGGACAGACAGACAGAGACAGATTGCTTTCTACACACTGATTTGTTCTTAGCATTAGCACAGGCATACATATATTCAACAACGAGTCTAGTCATTCTTGAAGTGGTCAGTTATAAACCGATGACATTATTATACAGATTAAAGAAGGCGGTGAGCTGACAGAATCGTTAACATGGCAGGCAAAGTGCTTTGCAGCATTTCATCCGTCCTTACATTCTGAGTTCAAATTCCACCGAGGTCGACTTTGCCTTTCATCGTTTCAAGGACGATAAATTAAGCACTAGTGAAGCACTGGGATTAATGCTGTAGCGTAGAATCGGGTGAAAGTTCTCTCTCCCATTTATCATATATACGTGCATTCGAACGTAGCAGGGAACAGCTAGCCTTTGGCTGCTATTTGGATCGTGTGTCCACTACTGCGATTGGTTGGTATTGGCGCAATTTGTCTCTTACTTTGTTGTGCCAAGCTGTTGTGTATAATCAGTTAGATGCTCTAAATGGGACCACGTGGAACAGCCTATTTACTAACTTGTTTTAACCTACTCCTCCTTATAAAAACGCAGCTTTTCCTTGCTCCGGGGTCTTTGGTTCCAGATCTTTTATGGTCTAACCACTGACCACAAAGACACAGCCTGTTCGAACGACAACACTACCACAAGAGCTACGTTGAGACTTACCAACTTCGTCCAACAGCATTACGGCAACTTCCGTCTTCGCCACCACCATCATGTCCTTCTTAACCTCGTCAACATTATCTCTATACGTACACTGCTCAGTAAACAACTCACCTATGTTCCAACAGTTCACTGTTTGTAAATTATTTCAATTCGGATCAACAGTGAATGTACAACCTGCATGAACTCCTGTATCACGTGTCCCAGGCAGCAGCATCACAGCTACGACTTCACGTACGGCATGTACTTGTAACCGACTCAGCCTCATTGTTCCGACTTCTTGATACAGTGCTTCAACTACTGTGTACGACTGACTACGAACAAGTATTATTATCTTTCTTGTGTCTAGGAACTTACTTCTCACTTCGATGGATTATGGCCACTTTTACTTCTTCTTATCGCCATCTTTAAATGTACCTAATACACGTCCATACATCTATGTCTACACACACATGCCTTTTGTTCTCATGACGGCCTGTCTATTATTCTGTATACATGACGCACACAGAGACACACATGATAACATATCAAAAAAATGTTCTCTTAATCATTCTTATGCAGTTGTGTCTATCTCCCTCTGGCATTTATTTGTTCTGTTCAATTTCTCTTTATTGCAATCGCTGTGTGATGTGGTACAAAAGAACCAGTCTCGTCACCTCACATCGCACTGTCCTTACAGTGTAATCGACTAGCCTCCTCACCCAAATTTCAGGCCTTGTGCTTTAGTAGAAAGGATTATTATTCAGATTAAAGGTGGCGAGCTGGCAGAGATGTTAGCAGGCCACGTGAAATGCTTACCGGCATTTCCCCTGTCCTAACATTCTGAGTTTATATTCCGCTGAGGTCGACTTTGCCTTTCATCCTTTCGCGTTCGATTAAATAAGTACCAGTTACACACTGAAGTCGATTACATCGACCCCCCCCCACCCGCGCAAATTTCAGACATTGTGCCTATAGTAGAAAGGACTATTATACAAAACTATCATGCTCATTTTCTTTACCATTGAAGAAAAGAAGAAAGAGATACGTAAAATAAATTTGTAAATTGTCACACTGTTATATATGATTATTATAATACTTGCTAAAAAGGGGGTGAGCTGGCAAAACCATTAGCGGCATTTCTTCTGGTTTTACGTTGAGCTCAAATTCTGCCGAAGCCCGCTTTGCTTTTCATTCTTTCGGACTCAAGGACATAATTACCAGTCAAATACTGGGATTGGTGCAATCAATCGACTAGCCCCCTCCTCCAAAATTTCGGGCATTGTACCAATTCCAGGAAAAATTATAATATATTCCAAATGTTTTTGTGTAAAGACTGGGTAGTGATTCAAATCTGTTGTCTCGTGTAACAGTATCACCTACAGCATGCATACGTTTCGCGGAGTCCGTTCCATTCAGCTTTTTGCATTCACATCCGTTTCCGTTGTGAGAATAAGTCAATATCTCTACGTGCTGCAACTCACGGATGCTTTTTTTTATCTCCTTTTTCTTCCTCTCCCAATTCCGGTGGCCCTGCTAAGATTATAGGGCTGTCTTTCGTCCTCTTTCTAATCCATAAAGAAAATTTACACTGTACTGCAATTTGTTAGAGCGATGTTAATTCGGTAAACAAAACTCCTTAATATCAGGATTCCAAACCAAAAGTTTGTTTCCATTAAACATGCAACCAATATTATACAGTCTGTAAGCTGGTGAGCTGACATGAATCATTAGCACGCTGGGCGTAATGCTTGCCGGTATTTTGTCTGTCTCCATGTTCTGAGTTCAAATTCCACCGAGGTCGACTTTGTCTTTTATCCTTGCGGCGTCAATAAATTAAGTACCAGTTTCGTCCTGGGGTCAATCTAATCGACTGGCCCCCTCCCCACAAATTTCGGGCCTTGCACCTAGAGTAGAAAAGGATATCATACATTCTGTAGTTTGTATTTAAAGGCAGAGGAAAATGGATTAAATTATAGAGTATAAAGAATGGAATTTGCCTTCTATCACTGATATCAAACATTATAATTTTAGTACATTTTCACTGGCCAGAATAAAAATAAACTCTAAAGAAGCATTTTTATCATTTTCAGTGTATAACATCTCTCGTAAACTCTACAAATTACTTACAAAAAAGTAGAAAAAAATCTGAAATTTCTACACCTTTGTAGAGAACTAAAACAATTATTTGTATATGAAGGGAAGCTTGCTCATAGAAATAGTTTACGCGATTCATCTTACTCAAGAGTTCTCACCATAATTTCGACTTCAATACCTAACCACACTTTCACAATATCATCTACTGCAGTAGACGTGTCTTTTAAATTATGTTTAAAAAGCTTGCGTTAGAACAACCTACAACCATGTTACTTATTAGCATCAATACTGCTGATTTTCTCTTTTAATTATACTATTGGTAATAATCTTTTTGCAGTGATAATTTTGTTTTCACACTACCTTTGAAGAAGCAATGTTGAACAGATTTTGATCTATGATTTATGACAGAGAAATTTAATATTCTCTAAATGTAATATACTACTTTTTAAACAAATCAGCCAGATTTTAATATAATTCGATTCTTTGTTTAGATTTATCAAGTTTCAAGAAATAATTAATTTTAACATTATTAAAAAATACTTCAAATACTATCCACGAGATGCTGGAAGTAACAACAATGCAAGAGTAGATTGAAATTTTCAGTGTCATATAATGTTATGGTAAAAGTTGTATATTTAAACCTGAAATACTCTTGACTCGCAAACAAAAGAACAGGGAATTTTTATAATTATGGTTGCTAAACTGCTCCAGTATTATGATTCGTTATGATAACGTTTCACAGGCAAGAAATAACGTGTGGAGGCATGTCTACGAAATGAAACGCTAAGCAATAACCATGAGAATCAGTAATTGCTATCCTACAAATTCATACATAAATACTTACATGCATATGTGTATGTGTGTGTCTGTGTAAATGTATATATGCATATGTACATGTATACATATGTGTGTGAGTGTGTGTGAGTGTGTTTGTGTATGTGTATGTGTGTGAGTGTGTGTGTTTGTGTGAGTGTGTGTGTGTGTGTGTGTGTTTGTGTGTGTGTGTGTGTGTGTGTGTGTGTGTGTGGTGAGAGAGAGAATGTGAAGGGTACCTGCTCTCCCCACTTCTATATGTATTGACTCTGAACCCTTTACTGTGGAAGATGGAGCTGATGCAGGGCATCTCGCTCGAACCGGGAAGCAGAAGGGTTTTGTCGGCTTATACGGAAAACATTACCGTGATGGTGTCGGACACCTCAGAAATCGTGGTGGTCGGCATATCATTGGAGGAATAAGAAAAGTTGACAGGAGCAAAACTTATCCCGGAAAGGTCTGTGGGCTTCCAACCTGGCACTTGGAGAGGCAAGTCCATGCCTCGTTAGGCGCTGAACTAACGGACCAGTAAAGTTGTTTAGGGTTTGGTTCGGACCACACCTCCAGGTAGATAAGTAATGGAAGGAGATGACAAGCAGGGTAGCCAATCCCACCCAGAAATTGGCTGCGGGGAAGCTATTAATGAAAGGTCGGTCGGAGATGGCGAATGCGTACATTGCATCGGTCATCTACTACCGCTTGACCGCCGAGTCTTGCACCCATCCGCGCTTTGTCAAGTTGGAGCTCCTCCTCTTCAAATTCTTGTGGAGGGGACAGATTCCATTGATGAGGCGGGCCATCTGCTGCCAACACCCATCTAGTTCAGTTGTGTCAATTTCTGTTTGACTTTCTTCATCTATTTGATTTTTATGTTCCTTACTATTGATGGCTGGTTCAGAAAATATTTTACTTTGCTTATCAGTTACATTGATCCTTTCCAACATTACTGCATTTTCATCAGACCTGGGTTGGTATGTAATTACTTCCTCAGTAGTAGCTTCTTTAGCTGCAACCTTGTTCCTTTTATCTCTTAGTGATTGTTTAATTTGGTCAATAACTAATTCAGTTAGTAATTTCTTTTTTATAATGTTCCTTCTGACGTTGGCAAGCTTGTTGCTATCTATGTAGGATCCTACTTCAGGGTGTTCTCTCTCCAGTTTAGGTAGGTTTGTTCTGTATTTATTTGTGAGGAAATACATAGAACACACACACACACACACACACACACATATATATATATACAGTGCAGTACAGAAGTTGGTAGATAGAGACAACATTTGAACAGAGGGCAATACCTAAAGTTTTTGCGTTTATTCGAACAGGTTACACCTATATTTATATAAAAATGCAATGTGTCTGTGTTAGTAACAATAATATGTAACATAAGATTACGTTAGCTCCATTCCGCACAACAAATATTTTATGGCAAAAGTAAAGATTATTAATTAGAAACGCAGCCGTTATCTATATTATAAATTGCAGTGTTCTTGATTACTTGCTTGATTGATTGATTGATTGAGTGAGTGTCGGCAGATTCACTCGAGAACGGTGCAGTGGAATCGCGTGAAATTCAGCACAGAGCGGTAGCATGGTCCGCTCATGTTCAGGAGATTTTTATTGCCCTCCAACTCCCATGGTTACCGAGATAATCGATTATTACTTTTTAAGATAGGAATATCCCATTCAAAGTGGGGAGGGGTGATTTTGTTGCCTTTCCCATGCGCGAAATTTTACGAAAAACGAGCACAATAAAGATTATTTTTTTCCAAGTAATGTGGCTGGGTTTGTTTTTCGAAAATTTTAATCAGAGGCACAGAAAAAAAATAATTTCAATTTTTTGTGCATTAAAAAAAAAAAGCTATAGCTTACGCTCTTTCTAATTACTATGTTTTTTTTAACTTCAGTTACAAATGTCTTCAAACGTCGACATTCAAACAGCTTTTCCATATTGAGACAAACGGACTCTGCACAATTGGATCCATCCGGGAACGCGTTTTCAATAATTGAAATTCACAATTCTAATCAGTGTACATGAACGTCCAACCTATGATTGATCTTGAACAGTTTCGATTAACATTCTTGTGTCGCCAATACAACAACCGCACTACCATATATTTTTCTTTTAAGGCGAGGTTATACCACAAATAAGGTTCCGTGACTACATGGGGTTATGGGTACACACGTGAAGTTAGTTTTACAATATCGACCCGCAAAATCCTTAGCATCGTATTGTTTTGGGGTTGTTCTTACTTTTTTTTGTTTTTGGAATTTTTTATTTTTTTTTTATTTTTAGTTCTTTTTTATTATTCAAAATATACATAGGAAATAGCCTTTAACCAAATCCACCACACTGCCCGAGTGAAACCGGGAAAAACAGCTAGTTTTTTTTTATATAACACACTGTAAGTTAATGTTTTTTACTTGCATCTTTGGCTGTATGGCTATAAACTCTTAAGGAGCTATTTCTTGTTTGGGGGAGGGGTGGCTTTGAAACCCTTTATGCTAGTTTACTTAAGTCCTTCTAACATTTTCACTTTCCAGAAATGAAACCTATAATTCAGTTTTCTAAACGCAGCAGTGTTTTGGTTAAGTCACCACTGCAAAGTCATGTGGAAGCAGGTCAACGTTGGAATCACTTTCCTACGAAAGTAGAGATATTTTCATTGCTACATCTTACAATAGAATTCCTTGCACCCCAAGCATGATATATATTAATGTACAGCTCACCATTATAAGTACACAGTATCACTGTATAATTGTTCATACAGTGATACTGTGTACTTATACAGAGCTTTCAAAAGATGGTGCTGTACTGATCCGGCACATAAAGAAACGTTAATTTATAACATTTGTCTTCACCTGTCTGAAGAATCCAATTCCATTCAACCATCACGATTTAGAACAGTTTACTCTCTTTGAAGTCTCTATCTCCAAGTATTTTTCCCCGACTCACTGTGAAATTATCAGCTAAGTAAGACAAATCAATAAGTGTGAATACAATACCGAAGACGAAGTGCAGTGTTCTGTTTTGAATAGAATTATAGCAGATAACGAACATAACATTTGAACCCTTCCGTCTGTTTGCTATAATTTACTTTTATCTACGAAAACTAATTGGCACAAAAAATGTGAAAGAAGACATATTTACGTGTTGATGGCGACAAATGCGAAATTATGCAGTATACGTCGTGAAGCTGCCATCAACGTAAGCTCTGAATGCTCTATATTTTACATGTTTATTATTTCCTACTTTCTTTCTAAGTTCGTGTTTGGAAACACTTCTTTCTGCTTACTATATTTCTTGTTTATGCTGCTTTTTGTTTCCAATTTATGAGGTTTTCATGATTTCGGTTGCTTTGAAGTCATATAAATAACGTTTCTTTATTTCCTTTATTATATTATTTTTTCAGATGGAGCAATTATTATAAGAGTTGTATTTTGGTTAATAACTACAAATCATACTATAAACACGTTTAAATTCATTGATTGTAAACCAGTTCTATCATTTCCAAGGATGTAGTTAAATCAATTTGAATTTGGTTCTAGTAACCAAGCAACTACATGTAATTAAAAAGAGCATTCTTTAATGTTATAGATTTTAGGAATAAAACAGTTCTGGCAAAAATCTAACTCGTTTATTTTGTTTGTTTGTTTTTTTTTTTCTTTTGTTTCTCCTTAGAAACACAGAAACCTCGCGAGGAATAATAATGAAAGAAAAGCATATATGAAATATTTGAAAGGATTTTTCACTATGGTGAATGCCTTTAAAATAATTTTAATGTGGAATTAATTAAAGCACTGTATTAAAAAATGTAGTAGCAATTTATCTCACGTGGAAATTTTTACCGTTTGTCATAATATTCGTGTTGTTGCATTTTTCAGCCGTCGAGGAAAGAAAGAAAATTTGTATCTGGTTGATAAGATTCAAGCACTTCATTAATTATTATCATAATTTAATATCCGTAAAATACATGAATCAAAAACTAGAATATTAAAATCAGAAATTCCTTTGTATGATTTTGAGTTAGAGAATTAAAGGAAGTAATCACACTGAAGACACGGAGAATACTTGTTTCAGTGCACGCATGTCTATGTTTGCTTTCTTTTTGGCGGTGCATTGATGTATGTAAACTTCAGTTTTCAGATACACATTCGTGCTTATTCATCTCGTGCACTCATGGATAAAGCGATAATTTGTAATGTCCAGCTTTCAGCTAATTGTTTTAAGCGTATATATGAATATACTCATACTCAACCATACACACATTCACAAACACTTTCACCTACATAAACATGCAAAAGACTTAGATACTACATCTAATTGCGCATACACACGCACGCACGCGCTTAAGTGAATGTAGGTTACATAAAGCAAATAGGAGAAAAAATATACAGTATGGTGGCGGTGGTGGTGGTGGTGGTGGTTGCGGATTTAGTTGTTTGATTGACTGAATTATCTACTCAAGAATTAGTGTAAATGGCTATTCACTTCACAACCAATTGTTGCTCAATTTAATTCTCTCTGGAAGATTCATTTTCATTCACATGATATTAGTCGACCCAAGGTTAAAAATAAATGACGTTTGCCCAAAGTGCCAGCAGTTAGAACGAACATGATACCTTATTGGTGCAAAGCAATTTTTTTAACAATTCGGCCATAGTACACATATACAAAGCGTGAAGTAATATAGAAGATAATAGGAGCCGAGAAGTCGTTAATACGATTTCATCTTTCCTTTAAGCTCAACGAAATGAGCCAAAATGTGAAGTCCGAAGTCATATTGCCTACTTTTCGACTTCTATTAAAGTTGACTTCGATACACACGCGCACGCACATTTACGTCTGTGTGTGTATGTGTGTGTGCGTGCGTGCGCGCGTGTGTATCAAGGCAGTAACCCAGTATGGCCACAGCTCAACGCTTGTATCAAAGAAAAGAGCAAAAGAATACGTGTGTGTGTGTGTGTGTGTCTGCATGTGTGTGTGCGTGTGTGTATGTGTGTGTGCGTTTGTGTGCGTGTGTGTGTGTGTATTTGCGTACATTCATTTTACGTCCTGACATGCGAGTCTTGTAAGATTAATACCCCATTCAAATAATTTGAATAAATTCAATAGGTTATTTTAACAGCAAGATAGAATTCAGCACAGGAAGTTATCAGCCTTGGAATCTCTTTCCTACTCTATCATTCTTATAATGTGTAGAATAGCTGTCACTAAATGAGGTTGTTCTCAAAGATATATATTTTTTATATTACATTACTTGATATCATTAACAAGGCCCTAAGTATATTTTTCAACAAGTTTTGTTATATGCAATTATGAAAGTATCAAAGGAATAGAAAAGTTATATCTACCGAGTGTAGAATAACCAAAAATATTACTGACAGTACTTAGAATACTCAAAATATGTACTAAATTTACTTCAATAAGGACTATATATATTTATCTTAGGTAGATGCTCGCCGGATCTGATACTACCCCGTTGCTGTCAATTCTTGAGAAAGCATACTGATTGTCGAATATTTGATCCATAAAGTCTGTCGATATTTAGTGCAAATTGATGGTGGTGAATTGGTAGAGTGAGCAAAGAGACAAACACAATGGCGGTGAATTTGTACAAGCAAGCAAAGCAGTGGATACAATAGTAGTTAATTAGCAGCATGAGGTAGGAGGCCAAACACAATGGCAGCTGATTGAAAGAACCGCTAGAGCGGCAAACAAAATACCTGTGGATTAACAGAATCAAATAGAATGATGGGGAGAATAATGAGTGATTGATAGATTCGATAGAATGACAAACAAAAGTAACAAAAAAAGCGATAGAGTGACAAAAATGATGCAACGCAACAAAAATCACGATGTTGGATTGGTATATATTGTAAACGAATCCTTCACACAACTGAAAGCCAACTACAACAAACATTTTCTAGTAGCAAAACATCTCTCATGTAATCCTTTATATTAAAATTATAGCATTCAAATCTCATCTTGAACCATGAAATTAAACTAAATAATGTCAGGTGTTTAATGCAAAAGTCTTTTAGTGCAGAAAACATTAACTATTGTAACTCGAGAGGAATTTAAGCATAGAATCTCACAACCACACATACGCTATGAACGTATATGGCTGTGTGTGAGTATGTGTACCAGTAATACTGCATGGCCACAGCCCAGCGGCTGGGCCCTAGAAAAGTGCCAAAGAATATGTACTCTTGTGTTCGTATACGTGTATAAGCCTACACACATATATACAGTAGATATTCAACAGTTAATAAATAAATAAATAATGAAATAAATATATAGACACTCTTTGTGAGTTACTAACGGTGTAAGAAAATGTACTGGAAAGATAAAACGCAATTTATATACAATAGAGGTAATTAATTGTCCAAAAATTAATAGTGCGTTGATCCGCCCGCCTGAATGAGATAACAACAACAACAACAATAATAATAATGATAATAATGATAATAATAATAATGATAATAATAATAATAATAATAATAATAATAATAATAATAATAATAATACCAACAACAACAACAACAATCCCAAAGCAAAAAGCAACACAACAGACGTAATAACAATAATAGAAATTTTTTATACATACTTACATATAGATAGGTAGATAACTTCTGAGGCAAGCACAATATTTCGTGTGCGTGTATATGTGTGTGTATTGTGTGTGTATATCCCCATATATATATATATATATATATATATATATATATATATATATATATATATATCAAGGTGTGATATGTGCGTGCGGAAGAATATGTGTGTGCGTGTGATTGTGTGTGTTGATAGACATAATTTGTGCTCATAGTAATTATGAAGAACTACCTCATAGTCATAATAGCTACAAGTATCACAAAACACAAGAGGTTTGGGGAACTCATAACATTAGTGAGTAGAGTATCTTTGAAATCCATTATATAAACAAAATACTTATTCCTGTCCAGATATTACCACGCTAAATGTAGTGTGAAATTATTCAGAGGTTTCTAGAAGTGGAATGGAAATCACAAAAAGAACCAAGTGTCTAGAAATCCTCTGACACCAAATATATCATATATTAAGTTTCTCTATACACCCCCTCATACACACACACACACACATACACACAGCACACACAGCACACACATACACACAGCACACACATACACACAGCACACACATACACACAGCACACACATACACATAGACACTACTCACACATACATATACATACACATCCTTTCTTGTCTGTATATTTTCCGCAAGTGCTGACTTTCAAATATTCGGAAGGAAATTCAAATCTTGAAGGCCCTCCTAAGGATACAGCTTTCAGAGGCAGCTATTAAGATCATATCTGTGTGTGAGTGTGTGCGTATGTATGTGTGTGTTTGTGTGTTTGTGTATGTATATATATATATATATATATATATATATATATATATATATATATATATATATATATATATATATATAGATAGATAGATAGATAGATAGATAGATAGATAGATAGATTCAAGGCTTGAATATGGTACTTATGCGTAGGCACCCGAATATCGCATCCCAAAAGGATAGGTGATTAAAATCAAAAAATAATCCGTGTTGCGTATTTTTTGATATATATATATATATATATATATATATATATATATATATATATATATATATATATATATATATATATATAAGCAATGTTAATTCTCTAAATGAAGTATTAACAGTAACTGCACGATAAAGTGTAGTATATTGCCACTTAAGTGTGGCTGACCCCTAGGGGTGGATGTTACTGTTGCTTTTAGCCCCAGGAGGACATCTCCTCCAGCTGGCTTATCGACACACGACTGTGTCCTGTTTGCCAAGGGAAGTTATCCCTCTCACCATGACCTGTAGCACGAACGGATCCGGATTTCAGGGTTATTTCCCTTCGTCGGCGTTCGACAGCCACTGACCTTGGTGAGAGAGACAAAATCCTGGCAATCTTATATCTACTTTTCCAGTGAAATTCTTCACTGATATCGAAAAGGTGAAAACAAGCAATGTTAATTCTCTAAATGTGGGGTCAGCCACACTTAAGTGGCAATATACTACACTTTATCGTGCAGTTACTGTTAATACTTCATTTAAAATGAGAGGGGAAGGAGTTCATAGCATTGATTTCACATTTTGGCACGATGCCTGCATCTTCCTGGCAGTGAGCTAAATTGATTATGTCGACCTCAACATTCCATTTTATCGACCCAGAAAGAATGAAAAGTAAAGTCAACCTCGGCAGAATATGAACTCAGAGCGTAAGGGCAGACGAAATGCTGCCAAGTATTTCTCCCACTGAGCTAAATATTCTGCTAGGTAGTCGACTTAGACGAGCTCATAATATTGGTATGTGTGCATATGTTAAAAGAAACATAGTTAAATTTGGCAGGTATTCATTTATATACATGTTAAATAGTGTCTAATATATGACAGTGATTACAAAGTTCATGTAAATTGGTGTGCAACAGTCACTGTTGCAATATATTACATCAAGCTAAGAATGTATATTTAAATAGATACAGATGTATAGTGCACACACACACACACACACACACACACACGCACATGCTTCAAACAACGCATACATACACTATTGTGTTGATTTGTGAGCATATGTGTGTGATGTAATAAGTTTTGTGGTGATACGGATGTATACGATTTGAATGTGGTAAATGATGACTACTCGTATGTGATGTTTACCTGTGGTGCCTTATGGTGAGGAAATATGTGGAGAGAAGTTTGATTAGAAGTGTGTTTGTTGGTATAAGATGAGACAGTGTACGAATGAATGCATCTGCATGCTTGTGCAAATGTGGAGTAAGTAGTTACGCCTGTTTGCCAGTGTATGTACTTAACAAGTCTATAGCAGTAGAGATGTATATTTGAATGTGTATGTGATTTGTGAGATGTGTGTGTGTAAGCTTAGAGTGCTATGTGGGAGCGTGGAATGAAGTGTGGTTGGATGCATTTAGTGTGAATGTGATTGCGCTACTCAAAACCAAAAAGGTGGAGTAGTCGAGGCTGATGGTGAGCGCGTTGTCGTGTGTGTAGTGCATAGCAAGGGATCTGTGGTATGAAATTACACTATTGACAAAGAGATGAAATATAGTCTGTGCAAATGGTAGACCGACAGCTGATAAGGTTTTGTTAAGCGGACAGCCGTGATGCGATACGTTAACATACGGTTGTTGAAAATATAACAGATCGCAAAACTAACATCTAAAACAGTAAATGACATTTGTAATGATGTAACTGAAATTATCTATGATAAAGAAGTGATGCTTCTTGGGTTCAAGAAGTGTAGTTGTTTTGTCGATGTAAAGGTGTGTGTTATACCGGGCTGGGACGCAGGGGAAAGATTTGTCTTGAGTTTTAGAATGGATATAAGTGTCACGAACTAAGAAAACATGCAAATTAGTGACCTGTTTGAAGGAGAGAAGGGGACGTTCATAGAACATAGAGAATTGGCAGAGCCTAAACAAAAGCGGTAGAAAGTGCACAAGATGTGCCGTTGACGGAATAAAATATAAAGATGGAAGATGAGTAGATTACCAAACAGATGAGGGTGGAACGGGTGCTTGGCATGATTTCAGAGTTGTCAGGTTTAGCTGACAATAGTCCGCGCGTAAGCAGGGAGGCTATCAAATGAGACTGTATCTTAGATGCCTTATCGTAGGTATTGAGTCTGTGAAGGCGTAGGAATTTTGAGCAAAGGATTTGAGATTTGGATTAATTCAAGTGAAGATACGAAATTTAGGTAGAATGGGAGTCGGTCGGTTTATGGACTGGAGATGGAGCGTTAAGTAGCGTCTGGTCCTGAATGGTGACAGGGGAGTCAAAGAAATTAACATACATTAAGTGGGTGGCAGGAATCGTCGAGGCTGATGGAATATTATAAATTTTGAATGCGTGAGAGAAGTGACACTGATACAATCATCAATCAACCAATTATGCAGTACTTAGGTAGGACCAGTGAACTGGGTAAAGATATGAGTGTCACTGCGTAGCCAACAAACATATTAGTATAGCTAAGGCCCATCCTATTTGCCATAGTCACCCCAATGAGTGACTGCTCTTTAAATTTGCCGTTGAAAAAGCAAGAACAAGTTAAGCACCACATAAGAGGGTAGGGTTATTAAACTCAATGTTAGCATGAAGTTCTTGGAAGAACTTGGAGATGTGAAGATCATTATCGTGTGGGATGACGGTGTGCAAAGATTTAATATCTAGAAAGAAAAGAGAAATGACGTGATAGATAATAAAAAGGACAAATTGAAAATGGAAGAGTATTATTAATGGCATAGATGCCAGCAACTGGATAGCCTATCGAAGTACTCGGAAATCAGCAAGCAAAAGGAAAGTAAATGCTGAGGTATTCGTAGAAATCGCCTGCTCTTAATTCCGTTTCATATCGGCTGATATTAGGAAGTACTTGTTTATAGAATATAGTGAAACCAGGCTCGGAATTTAATTACATAAATACCTATGCACATATTCGTACAACTCTTTGCTCTATTCTTATACATAGCGCATTTAATTGATCTTGCGACACACACAAGTGATAAAAACACGCATGCGTACACACATTTATACACATGAAAACAGACATACAAACCCACACACCCCTACACACACATATAGTACGTATAATTTAAACATAGAAACGAATTATTGTGTCCCTATTTTAACATAAATAATTCCATATGAAAAGACTATGTTAAATGTTAACTTTCCTTAATAATACAGCTGAATATATTTTCTGCGAATTTCAATTCAATACGGTAAAAGAAAATTTAGCCTCTATTTCAATATTGAAAATGAAAGAAGGAAAAGAATGGCATCAAATATAGTTTCCATTAAAATCCTAACCAAAAATACAATATTCAGGTTTCTGAAGTAAACTTCAATGAAAGAAGCATGAAGAAAAAACAAACAGAAAAACAGAAAATATTTAAAAAAAACCATAATACTCATTTCATTCCTATAGGCGATTGTAAATACTAAATAATATATTCTGTGTTCAAAGTAGAGAATTGTGCAAAAAGAAACATAATTATTTATTTCTATATTCATTATGACCATATTTACACAAAAGGTAAATCTAAGAAGTTGAATAATGGAGTTTAGAAAAAAAAATCTCTTTTTTGTGAGATTCCTTTGTTTCAGTTGGAATTTAAAAGTAAAATGTTTAGCCATAATATTCTTTTGATCTTACTTCAGATTTTTCAGTATTAATTTTCTAAATCAAATATATAAATATATAATAAGGGGAAAATAATCTATATATTAATGAATATTTTTCGTTTTGTTTATCTCACTTTTGGTTAATTATGACACTGACGTGAATGTGCGTGCGTATGTTTCTCTGTTTATGCGTATTGGCGAATTAAAGGTGGTGTGAAGAACTATTAAATAAATAACTATATATATATATATATATATATATATATATATATATATATATATATATATACACACATATACATATACACATATACACATATACACATATATATGTATGTATGTATGTATGTATGTATATATATATGTATATATATATATATATATATATATATATATATATATATATATATATATATATATATATATATATATGTATGTATGTATATATGTGTGTATGTATGTATGTATGTATGTATAAATGCATAAAGTATGAATGTATTTTATGTACGTATGTAGTGGAGGCACGTGATTAAGTGGTTATGGTATTCGGCTGACGATTGCAAGGTGGTGACTTCGATTCCCGGCGGCGCACTGTATCTTTGTGGAAGATACTTTATTTGACATTGCTCCAGTCTATTCAGCTAGCAAAAATGAGATGTATCTGTAATTCAAACGGCCGGCCGTGTCACATTCTGTTTTACACGCGTCTGTGGTGTAATCAGCCACGAGCAGACAGTTCTGTTGATTCGGACGAATTGGAACCCTCGAGGTCGTAACTGACAGTGTGCCAGTTATATATGTAAATATATGTATATGTATGTCTTAGTGAGTATACAAAGAAACTATCCAATATTGGTGCCTCTGGAAAGTTACTACAATGGATCAAGTGTTTCCTGACAGGCAGAACCCAACACGTTGGAGTCGAAGGAATAAAATCAAGCCCAGCCAAAGTCAGTATTGGTGTTCCAGAACGCACTGTGTTGGGACCTCTTCTTTTTATCATCTATATGAATGACATTACTGACATCGTTAAGTGCAGTAACATAAGAAACTTTGCAGATGATTCCAAGATCCAGAATGTCATCAATGAAGTGGGTGACAGGGCATGCCTTCAGTCAGATCAGCTGGCTGTCATCCAAAGGGTGGGAAAGACTAATATGTTGCTGAATGAGGACAAATCTGAGTTGATCTACTTTGGAAAAGAGGATCCCTTAAAACTCCTGTACTCCCTTCCTTCAGGTGAAATTTTCATGGCATCCAACAACATCAGAGATTTGGGAGTAATTGTAGACAACAACATAAGCTGGGCCGCTCATATGAACAGCAAAGTTGACATGGCCCGCAGAATGTGCTCCTGGATTCTCAGTACTTTCTAGTCGAGGGATATCCACACCATTATCCTTCTCTTCTCTACTTTTGCCCGACCCCACTTTGAGTATTGTTGAGATTGCCACTAGATATAGTGATCTATACTATAAAAATAAATGAGAGTGAGTGAGGGAGGGAGAGAGAGAGGGGGAGGGATCAGCAAGTAATCTACTTTCAATGAGGCTATACTGGCTCATGACCTTAAAAATTATCCTGTTGAAATAAGCATTGTGTCTCATCAAATTAAGCGATGATTTTTAAAAATGCGCTGGTCGTCGCTATACTAATTAGCAAGCTTTGATTGAAAACAGGAATAAAAGATACAAGATACAGTGTACTCATATCTAAAAAAAAAATCAAGCGACGTGATGCGTGGCTATTCTAATCAGAGGAATCTTCTGCTGCGAAGAGGAGTCCAGTAAACCGGCAAATACGTTATATTATCATTAATAGTTTAGCCTTAAAAAGTGTGGAAAAGTATATACTGCCACGAAAAATGTCTTAAAAAATCGCGGACGATATTTACGATTCTGCGAATATGCTGTGGGTTCCGCGAACAATTATCATTTCCACAAATAACTTAGACCGCGAATGCCGAACCGCGAATGCCGAACCGCGAATAAGCCGGGGTACACTGTATTAATATTTGTCTAGTTTTGCTTTGCATTATGACAGGAAATTGCATTGAAATTGTTCCTTGTTGTAACCGCATTGTGGGCCGGCGATATGTTGTATATTTGTTATACCATGACAAATATAACCGCTGAAATCTTGAAGTTTACAATTATCAATAATATTAATATCATAATACAATCATTTTTGCAAGCAAATCTCTAAAATACATTGGTTATTAATAGCATGTTCGTGTGTTTATATGCTTCTAGCTTGTTATATGATAAGAATGCTATAATTTTTTTTCTAATAATTTTTCCTGTTTATAATTCAATGTAATACATTTTGAATTCTGTCTTCGATTCTAGAATTAATATGCAATTGATTCTGTGATTTATTTATTTTAACAAGTTTAGTGTCTCATAGATTCATTGAGTTATGTTTGTGTGTGGGTGGTTCTACAGCTGTCTTATATTGTCTTGAAATAACGCCTGCTGATACGTGCCGTCTTTATTTGAAGTATTTCTGCAACGAGTACAATACTTGTTGAAGAAAACGTGAATGTTATGATAAATTGAGATTTCACCATTAACATTTTGTATCTGTGTGGACATCCGCTGTCCATATGTATCACATTGTCAACTGTATAGCGGCAGTAACGTACGCTAATATTTCTCCATCTACAAAATATAACTATGAACGTGCAGAAAACTAAGTGATAGATTTGAGGACGTTCCTATTCACAACCACAAAAAATGCACGTGAACATACGAAAGAACAAATAATAGTAAAAGAGAAAACTAGAATACTATCGTGTATTCATTAAAACATTAACACGCATATTCAGACATACATGTGCACAAACACACACACACATACACACACATGTGTGTGCGCGCGTATATCTGGACTGCCTTTTACTGAGTACACGACTGTGCTCTCGCTTTACCTATCACTATAATGTTTTTGTTCCTTATATCTTAATATGCATTTTCAGTAGAAAGAAATAGAAAAGTTCTCAAATCCTTCACTGGATTTTCCATACTCTCTGTTAATCTCCTAGACGTTGTTAGTAGATGTCAGGGATTTAACTGACTACTGACCTCCACTAAGAACTGAGGTCAGTCGTCAGTTGAACATCTTAATGTGCATCTCGACTCTCATTCTATCGATCTATCCATCACAATCACTATTTCCTTGCTATATCCTTCACTAAAATCACCACGGTATTCACTGAGTACCACACTTCCCGCATCACACTTCGTTGAATGGCACTGCTCAGGGATTCCAGGATAGCTGGTTCACTGTCCTGCTATATAAAAACCCAGCCGTCTAATCCATTTCAGTAAGTTGAACTAGGTATACCTGAACGACCGCAGTTTCAAACGTAAATGCACGCCAAATCGCCCTCTACCATCTGGAAATGGAAAAACATTACAAAATAATGTTTCAGATACACAAAATAAGATAATGTTCTTAAGCAGAGTACTTTCGAGCGCAAGTCTACGCAATTTGCTGACATTTGGGTGATATAAAACCAGCAGCGTACTTTCCCATATATCAAGTTTATTCATTGTGCAATATCATATCTTTGAGACTATATACAATGTTATTCCTATATACTAATCTCTATATTTTGATTTACATATATGTTGGCGTTTTAAAGAAATATTATGTAAAGATTTCATCGGAAATTGTGGAAGTAGTACACTAGAGTTTCTATTCATGGAGCGCGTTTGTCTTTTATAAGCCCAACACATCAAAACCAGGGTGTGAGCAATGGCTGTATTGTGTGTGGAAGTGGAACTCACTCGAAGATGGATGCCAAAAGAAGTAAAAGATTCGTGCTCATTCATAAGGTAAAGAATTGTGTGTCACGTTTAGGGAATTTCATTTGTTCTATGTTGTATGATCTTAATTTGAGGAGTTTAATTAATTCATCTGCAGTTTTAATTAATTTTCCTGACTAGACAAAATGCATGTTTTTGAAATGAATTAAATCTAATCGATTTAATCGATCATGGCAACTTACTGGGGCTTGTTTCATCGATCTTTGAAATTTGAAAAGCATAATTCTCCAAGGATGTATTTCAGAGGATAACTGAAAGGCAATAAGCCAGCAACGAATAAAACAATTAATGAGGTACACAAGTAATCCTACCAAACCTTCATCTTCCTTACCAATAGAAAGATACACTAGTAGCCACGGAAGCCTACCAGCGGGAAATGGCTGCATGATGTCTGTAAATTCGCACGTCTCTTTTCTAAAATATACACTACATAAGTTTATCCTGTATGCTATTAAAACGATGAGCAAATGATGGCTCTGTTAGAACTGATATGGGGGCCACACAACAAATTTATAGTGCATGGTAATACCATTACTTTCGTCAGCGGTGTCGCAACCTCCTTCACCGTCGCTGAAACCAATAAGCTTACCCATTGAACAATTTATATTCATGTCACATTGCTAGAAATATTTGTTTTACTGGTATAGTCCTTGAAAAATGAAATCAAAAATTTGGCATTAATTGGCCTTAAAAACATTTGCCAATTTGGAATTAATGTGAGGTCCATTGTACTGAAAATATGATAGGAAATTGTAGAAAATTTAAACGATTTTGAATTCATTTAGCTAATGCCGTATTAACATATTTCTTTACTGATTTTCGTTATACTGGCACACTGCCTTCAAAATTTTGCTTTGTTTTTTACCTGAAATATCAACTCACTTATTTATATCAATCTGCTCCTTATTTCATCGATTATATACTTATTGAATAGCCAATTTGTATATTTGAGACAAAACAGGTTTAACACTGCGTAAACCTAAGAACAGAAATGGAAACAGACACAAACACTCACACATATTGCTAGACTTAAAACTAAACTACTTTGAAATAACTAATCTTAAAAAATCAGTTAATGAAAATTGAGGTTATATGAGGAAAATTAGTTCCAAGCTAAGTATTCTATATGCATATACAAAAAAGTAATATTACGTCAAGTCAGTGAGGAAACTTCCACATGCTTGCTAAGCCTGCTAAAATTAGCTGCTAAATATCTTGCCGATTATAAAATTAGCTGCTAAATATCTTGCAAGTCTTACATTACCGATTTATAAAAGAAGGGCATATCAGATAATGATGTGAACCTAGTTATACTGATTGGAAGATTGAAATGATAACAGTAGGAAGAATTTTCACTATACTCCTGTTGGATCAAACCTAACCTAGGGTTAAACAACAGTACTACTTCCAAGTCTATCAATATTGACATTAAACTATGATCTTTTATACCAATAACATATTAATATAATTTTGGCTTGAATAAAGCAAGTAGGTGTTCTCTAACTAGTCTTTATACTTGCTTATATGATTTGTTCCAGAATATAAACAAGTAACGGACAATGGTGTGAAATTAAGAAATAATATCTCTAAACATTGAAACTTTCGATGTTTGGAGATATATTTGCCATCGATTCGAAAACAAATATTGATGGAAATCATAAGTATGATTAAATGAGCTATTTTTCTCCTCAAGCAAGGAAACTATTCCTATAGAGATACTTCAAAGTGTATTTTTAATTCAGTTACTGTGTGAGTTTATAATTGAATTTATTCAATAGGACGATATAGAATATAGGGATCAGCTGAATCTCACTACAGGAAACTAAAGAAGTAAAGTAAATAGTATAGTATGTATCGTTGCACAAACTTACACTCACATATATAAATTACTAAAACGCATACAAACGAAAGATCGAACGCTTTGTCAAAATAAATAGACACAAATATAGGCACAGGAAAGAGATATGCATCAGTAGTTAGCTAAAAAGCAAAATAATGGCTCTCTTAGACTATACACAATGAAATAGATGCCAATTTATGATGCATCCACTCATTAGCGGTTGGATCGATTAGTTTGGAATGCCGATCGAAATATAACAATATCTTCGCTCACGAATAGTTTGTCTCTATTGAAAAAAATTCAGCACTATACACACATACACACACTTATAAAGATACGAGCTACTAATAGTTTCTTGGCTGGAGACGCGGGTCTATGCAGGAGATACAATGCATGTTATAAAGAAAACCTGGGGAAATGCGACAGGAAATTATGTCACAGGAAAAAATGCGACAGTAAAAGTTCAACAGTAAAAATGTCATTGGTGAAAAAACCACCAGAAAAATGCTACAGGTTAATATGGGACATAAAAAATTCCACAGGTAAAAATGTTACATGTTAAAAAGTGTGAGATGTGTTGTCAAACCAAATTAAGTATGGTTGGCGTCTGTGCATTTCAAGTATGGTCGTTTGACATTAGTCGCAGAAAATATCGTTCACACATTTCGGAGCGGTTAACAAATTTTCGATCATTTGCCCGACTCCGCACCTTTATGATCGACGTGCAGTGCGACCTGAAAAAAGTTAAACATGGACTCCAGTTTGACCTGCAATATTTTATTGTGACGTTTTTATGTGATATTTTTACTGTGGCATTCTTTCTAGTCACCGTCATAAAAACCTACACTGTGTATACACGTGTCGGAATGTGTGTGCGTATGTGTACATATGTATATCTATATACACACACAAACTCACACACAGATATATATATACAAAAATATATATTGTATAAAGGATCGTGGGTAAGGTCAAAACAATGCGAAGTAAATGCAAGGTAAATCCCAAGAAAACAAATATGTGGATTAATGTAGACTTACCTTGTATTCATTATTTCGGGGTTATGACCCCATTTTCAAGAAATTGACGATTGTTGCTGTTGTGTGTGTGTGGGGGGGAGTGCGTGTGTGGGGGGTGCGTGTGGTGGGGGGTGCGTGTGTGTGTGTGCGTGTGTGTATGTGTGTGTGTGTGACCATATGTGGAGTGGACATGATCTGAAAGGTGTTGCTATAGCAACCAGCTAGCTTCCTGTAACTCTTTTCTATTGTTGATCTTAGGTTTATATATATACATATATATATATATATTTATATATATATATATATATATATATATATATTTATTTATTTATTTAAAGATATGTATATGTATATATGTACATCAAAAGCAGAAGAGAAACAACACAACAAAGGGAAACCAATACAACACAACATGCGGAAAAATTGACGATAGTACGACAAATTGCAAACAGGACAAAAACAAGATACACGGATCACTCGTAACTGACTCCTCATCAGTTTCGCCCCCTTATCTCCGATACTACTCAAATCCGGGGGGTGCCAGAGACTTAAGCCAAAAGCGTTAAGCCTCTGCGAAAGGCAGCATATATCTACATACATATTGGTCTTCAAATTTTGACACAAGACCAGCAATATGGGGGGAGGTGGAGTAAGTCGATTATATCGACCCCAGAGCTCAGTTGGTGTTTATTTCATTCTGTTCTACTCTAGGCACAAGACCCGATATTTTGGGGAAGGGGGCCAGTCGTTTAGATCGACCTCAGTACGCAACTGGTACTTCATTTATCGACCCCGAAAGGATGAAAGGCATAGTCGACGTAGGTGATACTTGAGCTCAGAGCACAAAGACAGACGAAATACCGTTGAGCATGTTGCTCGGGCTGCTGATGATCCTAATATGTGTGTGTGTGTGTGTGTGTGTGTGTGTGTGTGTGTGTGTGTGTGTGCGTGTGTGTGTGTGTGCGTGTGTGTGTGTGTGTGTGTGCGTGCGTGTGTGTTATATCTCAAGCTACTGCTATCTAGCACCTTCGGAGGATCTCTATTCAACCGCTACACAACTGCTGCTCGACTGCTACTCAACTGCTACTCAACAGCTACTACCACGGCCAGACTACCTCTATTTATATGTCTTGAGAGATCCTACTTCTTCGCCTGGGAGCGTCGACACAACAGTGTGTGTGTGCGTAAATACACACATATGTATGTATGTATGTATATATATATACGTATAGAGAGAGATAGAGCGAGCGAGAGACAGATGCAAATAACGAGTATAAGTTTTATGCATTTGTACATGCGTGTGCTTTCTTCCATAATATCGCGATTTCATATTTCTAAGTGCATTAATGATATAATTTAACTTAGATAGTAACAACATAGATTCTATATGGAGTTTTTTGGGGTTTTTTCAGCAAATTCAGCGTGCCGAGATAGTTATATACTGTGAGAAAAACAAAATCATTATCCAAACGGATTAGATATTAATAACATATGTTAAAAAATATAGTGAAATTGATAGACTTAATCATGATTAGTTACAAATATTTATATAAATTAGAAATTCGATAAACAGCAAATATTTGTCCCTTTTATTTATATATTTATTTTGTCTGTGTGTGTAGTTTCATGCATAGAAATAGTTACGTACATACAATTACTGATGCATATAAATGTTTTGACGAGAATGCAATGTGTGTGTTTAGGTGTGTGTTCATCTGGTATCATTCACAGTTCTGTATATGAATAACTGCATAAACACGCGCGCACGCTCACAAACACGTCCACACACAGAGGCGAACATATATATATTTAATATGATCTAATATGATAGATATATAGACAAGCACACAAGGAGAGACAAAGAAAAAGCAGATAGATAGATAGATAGATAGATAGATAGATAGATAGATAGATAGATAGATAGATAGATAGATAGATATGTATATACATGTATAGATACACGCAAACGTCTTTATACATTCACATATATATATATATATGCACATATATATATATGTACATATATATAAATATATATATATATGTGTATATATATATATACACACACACACACATATGTGTAAATACATATACGTAGATATATTTGTAAACATATATACATATGTATATATATATATATATATATATATATATATATATATATATATAGAGAGAGAGAGAGAGAGAGAGAGAGATAGAGAGAGGAGGGGAGGGGGAGAGATGGGAAGAGGAGAATAGGGAAGGAGGAGAGAGAGAGAGAGGCGGACAGACAGACAAAAAGATTCATACGTAACCACTTTACTTTCTCAAAACCCGTATATCCATGCAAGAAAAGACACACGCACGCATAACACCAAGCACTCCTAGGAGCGAATACAACCTACTACATACACCTACCTTTAGGAACATTTAAAAGCACGCGCCCGCCCGCGCACGCGCACGCCCGCGCACGCGCACACACATTCGCACATACATACATTTAACTATGGAATACAAACAATGCCGACACCGGAATATTGCAAATAAATAAATAAATAAATAAACACCAGCTACTCAATTTAAAATTTGACATTAAGTACGTGGAATTTAAGTTAATATTTGAATTCAGGAGGTAAAAAAAAAAACAAGTAAATTAGTAAAATACCGATAGCTTTGTCAATAAATACATGGAGACAGAAATCTTCGGCGCAATTTCTTTCCAAATGTTCAGGATCCCACAATTTTTAAGCTGCCAGTATTTTGCAAAGGTCTGTGAGACGCACAAGCAGGTATTATATATAGATATCCGCACACAGACATACATACGCAAACACACCCATATTTACATATATGTATGCATGTATATATAGGTATGTTTTTGTGTATATGTTTGAATGAATAAAAATATATATATATACACACACACACACATATATATACACATTCATACATATATGCATACACCATACATACATATATATATATATATATATATATATATATATATTATATAACTAAGTAAGTATGAGCATATCTGTATGTTTATGTCTGTTGGCCAATACATTTACACACAGGCAGTCATACATATATATAAATATATATATTCACAAACATATATACATTTATATAAGTTTACACACACATGTATAAATAAATATATATATATATATATATATATATATATATATATATATATATATAGGCCTGTGTGTAAATGTATTGGCCATCGTCATACATATACATATGCACATATATATATATATATATATATATATATATATATATATATATATATATATATATATATATATACATGCATACACACATATGTATATACATGTGTAAACGTATATAAATGTATTTATGTGTGTGAATATATATATTTATATATATGTTTATATATATATATATATATATATATATATATATATATATATATATATATATATATATATATATATATGTATATATATATATATATATATATATATATATACATATATATACATATGAACCCACACAAACCTTATGCTGTATAAACTATCACACATATAATATTATGTATGTGTATTCTTATATCTGCATGAATTTGCGTTTGCATGGATTGTGCGAATATTTGAACTAGCTGTGTGCACAAATTTAGGAAAGCGATGACTGTTATTGTATTTTCTTTATGTTATATATTGCCTGTTTTCCAACCAGACTCGACAACGCAAGTATCTAGAACCATCAGCTGTCAGATTGTAAGTTAATATTTGTATTTTAAGTTTATAGCAATAACAGCAAATAGAAATATCGATCCCAATGAAATATAATGTCTTTTGACGAGACTCAAGGCCAGTGGTGCCAGTATAGTCGAATAAATAGACCCTAACATATTTAATCTGTTTGAGTTGTCACAAGGCTAATTGTATAAGGATAACGTGCAGGAGATTTATCAAGCCTATTGTATTACTAGCACTTATGTTATCGATTCCGAACGGATAGCTGACAAAAATGGCGCCGTCGGTTTTTGAAACCTCGGAAAGAAAGGAGGAGACACTTAATACCGTAAAGCATTTCCTCAACATCTCTAACTTCGTCGACTAGTCCCTCTTCATAACCTGGTACTTTATTTTATTAAAGGCATGTGAATCGGAATTTATGGGTGTTGTGTTCTCAATCCTGAAATCATGGGTTCGCTTCTCGGACCGTGTGGCGCGTTATATTCTTGAGTAAGATATATTTCAAGTTGACCTAGTTCCATCAGTTGATAAATTAGTGTAACTTTTTTGCTTGGTACTCTTAGGTTTTCCATCTCTGTTTCTCTCTATCTCTGTCTCTCTGTCTATCTCTGTCTCTCTGTCTATCTCTGTCTCTCTGTCTATCTCTTTCTCTCTCTCTCTCTCACTCTATCTATCTATCCATTTATCTATCTATCTATCCCCCTCTTGATTTATGCTTGATGATCCGCTGGATCAATAGTGGGAGTGCCGAGCGATTGCCAATTTCTGCTCACGATTACTTGGGCACTTTAAGAAATTTGCCAGTGGTGGTCGTTGTTTACAATAAGAGAACAAAAAAAAAAGAGAGAATAAGAACAGTACAGCCGAATAATATTTGTATATACAGTCATGGATTTATGTGAATAGATCCATAGCTCTAACCACATATTTATACAATAAGATCTATGACTATACGCAAACAATTTTGCAAATGTATAGGCAATACTCTATTTTATGTCATACTTTAGTTTTATGAAACAACAAATATCTCGTTACCAGTGTATGCTCGTAAGCCACGCTAAAGAAAAACATTTGCATTAAGGATGCAGTTTTTGCAATGCGAAATATTTTCCGACGCTGAAGAGATCATTACTTATCGAATGCCATAGCATTTGTGAAGCATTTGATTATTTTAGTGTCGTAGTGCTTATAGTTAAATATGGAAAAGAACAACCAGTTTCTTTGGAAGTCTGTACTGATTGTGTGTTCGTGATGTTTTGTGGAATAAACTAAGATATCTTTTCTCATCAACAAAGTATTCCCATAGTTTTACTTCATGAAATCAGTCTGTGTTTGATGTGAATTGTTTAGATCGCGTGTGGATGACTGCTGTGTGCGGTAGGTTAAGGAAGAGCAAATGGCATCATCATGTACGTATGAATATATCTGGTTAGAGATTATTATACGTAAATTAATTAATATCCGAAGAGTGGTAGAGACATAACCGTACACTAGGCTACCAGAGTTAAAGGTGTAAATGTCTGGTACTCTACGATGAAACAATATGACAAGAGATCAGAAATTGATATAGAGTACAGATAACTTATGAGATATTCATGCCATAAGTAGTCATAGGTTTTTCCATTGTCAAATGAAATTACAATTTTCATTGAATTTCTCATAGAAAAACAACCATTGGTATGTGACGCACGAGGACAAGCCTAAAGTAGAGATAGCATTACAGTAAGCATAACGATGTTCAGATACATCAAAGGAAGAAGAATTGTGCATCTCAGTTCCTATTTCTTTCCAAACAGTAGAAGTAAAAGAAAGGAGAGAATAGTTGAAAAATATTGAGAAATAGTATTTCTTTGGCGCACGTCTGGTTAATGGAATTGTTTCTCAATTTTATCCCGTTGTGGAGTAAAATAGACCCCGGTGATATGCGAACGTAGAATATAAAGATATTCAAATATATACCTAATAATGTTTTCAACCATTTCGCTGTTTCTGCTAATCTATTCACTTTCACTTCATAACCCAACAGCTAACAAGGTACTGTAAAAAGTCAGGAAGAAAATTAAGTGTCTTCTGGAATTTTAATCATTGAAAGTTCCATTTATTAAAAGTATTAAAGATTTAAATCTAAACTGAAAAAGTATCTAGCTGATTAATCTAAATTTAAAATATTCAAGAAATACTAAAATTTTCGTAACACGAAGAAAATAAATGAAAACTTGAGAAATATGAAATATTTTGATGCAGCACATTTGACGAATATTCTTTCTGGAATATGAATTGCATATTATATTAATCTAAACTAACTTCTAAGATTAATTTTATCAAAACCTTGCTTTAGTTAGGGAAAGAGAAGAATCAACCAGTCTGAAAGTTAAGGCTATGCAGAAAATATATAACAAAAGTTACAATATCAATATTATGGGTGATTTTTATGTTCCGAGATCAAATTCCGATTTTGTTATTCATTCTTTTAGGGTCAATAAAATAAGTACCAGTTGAGCACTGGGGTCGATGTAGGTAACTTACTCCCGTTTGAGGCGCGTGGCTTAGTGGTTAGGGAATTGGATTCATGATCGTAAGATTGTAGTTTCGATTCCTGGACCGGTGGATGTGTTGTGTTCTTGAGCAAAACAGTTCATTTCACGTTGCTCCAGTCCATTCAGCAGAGAAAAATGACTAATCCTGCAACGGACCGGTATCCCGTCCAGATGCGGAGTATATAAGCCATGAAACCGGGAAATCGATCTTTGTGTGTCGGTATGATTCGAGAAGATGAATTTTCACTTTATTTACCCGCTCCCATCGAAATTGCTGTCCTTGTGCCAAAATTTGAAACCAATATTATGCTGTGTATTGTTGGACTTTGTAATAAGAATAGTTATTCTAATACTTAGCAAAGAAAAAAAAGAACGATTAGTTTCATTCGTTTTATTAGATTTCTGAGAACTCACACTTTGAAACTTTATTGGTATTGATATTATTGTTATTTTCGTCGTCGTTATTGTTACTGTTTCTGTTTGTTGTTGTTGCTGTTACTTTTGCTTAGGTCTACGTCAGCACTGGTAACATCATTTCACCAGTGACTATTCCATAATTTTCAACACTTAGGATTACGTTGTCCTGTGTGTGTTTCCAATTTTTTTAAGATAGTAACAAAACACGTGTCACTAAAGAATATTACAGCTGAATAAAGAAAATTTAGACCTCAGATCTCTCTGCATTCAATAAAAGGTTACATTTAATAAAGCAGTGGCCCACAATGTGTTTTGCAGTGCCAATATTCATATCAACATGTGGGCTGCTCCATCGGACGCTTGATGAAATTTAAAGGGAATTCGGCTGCTATATATAGTAGTTTGAGCATTAATTCGTTATTTCAACATTGACAGAATTAGTATCTTAGACGTATATAATTATTGCCTAGTTTATATTTGTGAGACAGTATAATGTAATAGAGAAATTTTAATCTGTATTGGAAACCTATACTTTTAGATAGAGGGCTTACATATGTCATTATAACTATTGGAATAGATCAGGTATTAACTGAAAAACAAATCAACAAAACATTATTAAGGAAATATAAGAAAGATAAAGCAAAGACATCTATCATTAAAGCATAGACTGATCAATATATTACATACGCAATAGCACACAGGAAACACACACAGACACACACATGCATACAGCTACATACCAACACTCATACATACATACATACATACATACATACATACATACATACATACATGGTCGTGAAAAGGGGAAAATTGTAACCCAGACTAGTAACATCTACATCAATGACTTGACTGTTTACCCTGTATCTGATGAGGAATGTTACTGGTATCTTGGGGTGGATGGAAACATATCTTACAATGGCACCTGTAACAAAACACGTGACACTAAAGAATATTACTGCACTCAGTAAAACAGTACATTCAGTAAAGCAGTAGCCCACAATGTGTTTGCAGTGCCAATGCTCATACCAACATTTGGCCTGCTTGATGAAATCCGAGTCATTGATGTGAAAATCCGAAAAACACTAACAAGCACACATAATTTCCACATAAACAGTGACGTAGACCGCCTCTACCTAAAACGTAAACAATGCGGCAGAGGCTTAACATCGGTCCAAAATGCTTTTGAATGTTGTATAATATCCCTTCGGCAACATCTTTTAACCACCAAGTGTCAAAGTGCATCCCTTGACTAAATTTGCATACATGAGACTGAGAACATCATAAGAATTGGAAGGCAGCTCCTTGGGCAACATTCCTTGTCTGGTAACCCTAAATACATGCCCAAAGAAGCTACACGACTCTACCATAACATTTCATCAGATGAAAGGATGAGCAGAAGACTATGCAAGGACATGTTAGTAGAAAGCTCCGAGATGATAGTAACATTGATCATCAAAGCAGTCTATCATGGACCAACCAATAGCCGGATTACTACTTTCCACTTTGAAGGGTATGCGTTTGCAATCCAGGAACAGGAAATATCAACCAAATACCTAATGCACAAAGAGGATAGATATGCAGGAAAAGCAATAAAATGTGACAATCGATGCATATTTGTGGAGTTAACACCGAAGATATCATCTACATCATAAGCAGTTGTCTGAAAATGTCATCACGGTAATTACATGTAGTGGTCACTCTCTCTGTCCTTTGAATCTGTATTCTTTGAATCGGTACGACTTTATAACATGTTGCTTTTTCTTGGTCAATTCTTCCAACTACTTCTGCGAAAAGAGAATATATTCTACTCCTTCCAAATGGTTCGACTACGGTGTCTGGATATACTCAATGTATGATTGACAAATTATTTTAAAACTAATGCTTTTGGTTCGTTTTTGATAATGTTATCACACTAAGAAAATAACAAAAACATGTCTTTATACTGAAAAGGTAATTTTATCAGGAAAACATTACAATCGATTCGAACGATTCCAGTATTTTATATTGGTGCGTATGTTATCGATTTTGAAGTGATCGTAATCATGCCATCGATTCTAGTGTGCATTTGAAATTCACTTTCGTCTGGATTTGTGACGCTTCTGCAACAATATATGCCACTCAAGTGAAAATATATAATAATATACCGAGAGATATTGCAGAGGTGTGGAAAAGGGAAATCATGTAGTATTAACAGGCAGATATTTCAATAAAATTGTTATGACATTAATGCTATAAAAATGAATACTCTCAGAACGATGGTTTTTCCTGCGACAATCTAGCGATGATGTTTTCTATATTTAGCCATGAATCATTATTAAAGCTTGAGTTTCGTCAGAGATTTGTTCAAGATTGGAAACTAACCGAAATTATATCACTTTCAAGTGCGTGAAGCATGTAAATACGTTTGTCAGGAAATGTAAAGGAAATGACATAGAGAAATAAACGAAATCTATAAAGACTGTAAGTATGGAAGAAGGAGAAAAGAGCGATATCATGTAGTGATGCAATATATAGTGAGACTAGGTATATTAAGTTGAACAATGAAGATATGACGCTCCGGGGGCTCTCCTTGAGAGACATTACTGCAGGGGAAAATGTGAAGAAAGGAACTGAGTGGAAACTAAGAGAACAATCAACCTAGAGCTAAGACTAGCTGAGGTATAATGAGAAGAAACGTAAATGCGATGAACATAGTTAAAAAGCAGTTCACAAAGGTGAGTGGTTGACTGGCTACAGTTAAAACGGAGTGAGTGAAACGTTACTTCATACATAGAAATATTCTCTTATGTCCTGACGCAACAGAATTTGTGCGGAATTCATTTGCGATACAATTGTATTGAAATTTTCAAATATTGCGAAACAATCCCGTACATTTATCATGATTTCGAGTTACCAGAGGCAGTCGCTAAACATACTCTCCTCAAGTACAAAATGTCGTTTATGTCACGGATTATAAAGTGAAAAGGCGTAATGGACGGCCGAGATTAACGCATTTAATAAATTAAATAAATTCTCGATGCGAGTGAAAATGACTTGTAAATGTGACCGATAAAATTTACTTGAGATGGAAATCGCAACAAAATCTGAGCTATATATGATTGAGTGTGTGTGTATACGTGTATGTGTGTCTATATGCATATGCGTACGTGCACATATACGCACATATATACATAAATGCATAGACATACATATACACGTGAACGTACATAAATGTGTACGTGTGTATAAGTGTATGTATATATGTGAATATCATTATACATACACACGCATATGTGCATCGACATGCTAACATACATACGTTCGTACACACACAAGAATACACACATATACACATATATACATACATACACGCATATGTGTGTGGATATGCTAACATACATACATACATACACACACAAGAACACAGACATATACACATACATACATTCATACAAGCATGCATACATACATACATACATACATATGCGCATATATGCGTGGACATGCTAACATACATACGTACATACACACACAAGAACACACACACACACACACACACAAACATACACACACACACACATACATACATACATACATACATACATACATACATACATACATACATACATGCATACATACATACATACATGTGTCCATATGCTTTCAAGCAATTCGGAAGAGAAGAGCTGCTGGAACTGTAGAGATCGATATAAATGTATAAAAAGATTACATTGACAGAAAGTTACTTACTAAGGAAACTGCTGTGAGATTATCCTCTTGGGGCAGGATCAAGAATCTGATTTAATCATAGCAAATCAGAGACCTTTCAAAAACGTATTATTCAGCTCAACCAAGAACAAAAACAAACAGACGTACCAGAGCATATAAATAAAGTCAGTGACAGCAACACAGGCAACGACATTGTCGACGACTACGACGACGAAGATGACGGCGACGATGACGACGACGATGACAGCGGTGACGTCATGCATAACAATGATAGACGTTTTGATTTTACTAGTAAGTAGAATATAATCCGCTTTTATAACGCTGTAAAGATTGAGATTCATTCAGCTTTAAAGCAGACACCATCATCGTCTTCTTTGATTGCCATATAACTAAATATTAGTTGTTGCCAGTAATATTATTACCGATGTTTCATCTGTCGCACTGCTACAGCCGCCGCCGACACCACCATAGCCTAACAAGGCAGATTCTATGTGGACGCCAGACTTACTATAAACAGAAGTCAAATCTCCATCAAATCACACCCAGCAGTCTATTAAGAGATGAAGGACATATCGGTTTGTGCTGTCTTAGATATATTGTTTCCATAAAAGCTGGATTGTCACGACCGGAACACATTTGATCATATAAAACTGGGGCTATCTATCACCGACAATTGTCAAACACACCCTGCTATACACAGAAACAGACACACACAAACACACACACACGCACATACACACACATACACACACTCAAAAAAAAAACATCCAATATCACCAGCTGCACATCTCTCTCTAACTGGTTACTGAACATGTGGTAAAGAGCAACCGTGTTCTTTTTACCCCTTCTTACTAGTATTTGAAGAAGAAGAAGAAGAAGAAGAAGAAGAAGAAGAAGAAGAAGAAGAAGAAGAAGAAGGAGGAGGAGGAGGAGGAGGAGGAGAAGGAGGAGGAGGAGGAGGAGGAGGAGGAGGAGCAAGAGGAGGAGGAGGAGGAAGAAGAAGGAGGAGGAGGAGGAGGAGGTGGAAGAAGAAGAAGAAGGAGAAGAAGTGCACATATGTCTGTGTGTGGATGTCTTTTTCACCTCATCACCACAACTTGACAACCGGTGTAGGTTTGCTTACGTCACCATCACCTAACCGTTCTACTAAAGAGAAAGATAGAATGAATACCTTCGACTAAATTTGTGAAAGCGGTGCCGCAGCAGATTAAAACGAGCAAAACACAAAAGAAGATAAAAGAAGAAAAGAAGAGGAATGTATGTTTGATTAAGCTGTACGTACAGAAAAAGAATAATCCTTTGTCTTCTAACGATAGAAGATGGCAAAGCATTCAACATCAACAAAGACAAGAGGAACTAATAACCTGGCAGAAGTAATATCCAGTTCTTATTCAAGTCGTACTGTACTCTCTTAAAAATGAAGGACAGATTGGATAACGTTGTTGTTAGATACATTGTGTCGGTAAAATGACAATATTATCGCATTGTTTCTTATTTTTACGAGCTGTTCATGTGGTTTGATTTCATTCAATGCGATCGTTGTAATTGGCGCGATTGATGTTCCTCTTAAAACGAATGCAAATCGAGGGCAGCAAGAAAAATATGTACACACAAGCTGTAAGAATGCATCA